>NW_008236180.1:5849688-5857098 GCF_000691975.1 Corvus brachyrhynchos
TGGGGGTGCGCTGGCGCCTGCCCTGGGGGGAGCGGAGCGGAGCCTGTCGCTGCCGGCACAGCACACGGGGTCCCACCTGCACCCAGTAAGCTGCACCTTGGTGTGCTCTGCCTCCCACGCTGTCCTCTGCCACCACGGGGATGGCGGCCTCGTTGTCTGGGCTGCTGTCACATCGGCCTGGCGGAGGTGTCCTCTTGCCGCTCCCTCCGGGTAGCCCAGCAGGTAACGGTGCTCTCTCTTTTCCCCAGACCAGCACAGGACCATTATTTCCCTGACCTTCACCACTTGAAATTCGAGCTGGAGGAAGGCACCACGCCGGCCGGCCGGGCCGTGCGCTTCGGCTACAACCCCCTGGAGTTCGAGGGCTTCAGCTGGCGAGGATACGCACAGATGTCCTCCATCCAGGTACGCCTGGGGGCTGCAGCCCAGCCCAGCTCCCTCTGGGGAGGACTGATGTGCTTTGGCACACATCTTCCACCCCAAGTGCTCCTGAAACCCCCAAAGTCACAGGATGGCAAACATAAACAGCGCAGTGTATATATAGCCTGTTTGTGCAGATACTTCCTGTAGTGCTGGGGGTGGCATAGACTGAGGAAGGGAAAGATCCTAAATTGGGAATCCCGTGACATCCTAATCCATTTAGACAAAGGTGGTAGCATAGTGATTACTTACAGGGATGTCTATAAACACTGTCTCAGTTTCCTTGTTCATCTTTCAACTGACTTTGCTCTTTCCTATAACTCTGTATAACCTTTCCTCCCTTTTCCAAAAATAAGTTATCTCCTCCTCAACTGCCATGTTCAGCTTGGACCTCTCATTACCCTTCAGCCTTTGCCCTTGCTGTTACCTGGTTTGCTGTAACAATGGTTTATGCTAACCTGGAGTTGTGTAAGTCCAAGGAGTGAAGCTGTTTCATCTGTTGACTCCCTTTCTCTCCTTGGTGGTTTCTTCTGCATGGCCCCTGTGGAAGTGTGTGCGTGTTTGGGGATGGAGTGCAGGACAGTGATTCTCTGACAGTTGTAACCCATGTGAGATGCTCCTTGCTCTGGGGCATGTACTTTCAGTTCTCTTCACATTTTTGTGCTTAGGTGAAATAACAGAGGGGCTGTTTCCCAATGAATTTTTGGTAGGAGCTAAGCAATGAACTCCTGTAGGCTTCTTTGAGAAAACCCCAGCCTTAAAACTTGAGGATGGAGCTCATAGCTCCAGTGTTGCATCCAGTGTTGGTGTTTGAGCTAGAAGTAGACCTTGATAGAAGGGCTAGCACATGGCTTTCTGCTGGCAGGTCTCACCTGTAGTTTGTTATCATCAAAACCCTTCCAGTTTGCTCTCCAGTGGGAAGACGGTTTGTAACTGGAGCTTTGAAGAACACAGCCCTTATTAGAAGTCTCCCTGGGCAGAGCCCAGCTTTTCCCTGTAGGCAGGAGGTTATTTAAGCCTAGATCTCTTTGATTAAGCATCTCCTTAGCCAGGGTCTTGCCAAGCAGTGTCCAGGCAGGTGGAGGGCAGATGTGCCATCAGCTGTATGGTCCATTAGCCCCACTGGTTCTTAGCACTGCACATTACCGAGGATGAGGCACCAGCTCAATTCCCAGCCTCTTCTGTAGGCAGTTGGGCAGAGCTCCATAAACACAAGGGCAGGAGTTTGGTACCTGGTGGCTGGTTATGGCATGCTAAACCCCAAAGCAACATGCTGATAACAAAAGCAACAACTTCCTATAACCTTCCCTGTTTCATGGTGTGTGCCCCAGGAGAGCTGAGCCACCCTGCTGTGCCACAGCATCTTCCAGATGTGATCACAGCCTTCCCACCCCCTTCCACTGGCAGGTTGCTCCCTCAGTGGCTGGCCCCAGCAAGGGCACAGTGCCACGAGGTGCCGTGAGCAGTAGGGTCCATGTGCTTGTCTCCTCCTCGCGCTGTGGCATGATGCTTTGGGAGCAGTGAGCCAAGCAGCTGCGCTTGGGCTGGCAGTGTGGGTGGTGGAGGTAATTGAAGGTGTGCTCTGCTTCTCTCCCCTTTCTCTCTCCCACCAGCCCAAGGTAGTGGTGACTCTCAATGTGACCTCCCCCGACCTCTTCCGCCTCGTCTTCCGCTACGTCAGCCGGGGGCCCGCCAGTGTGGAAGGGAGGGTCTCGGTCGTTGAGGAAGGAAAGTTTAATGTTTGTGGCAACTGTAAGTGCACTTTTCACTTCCTAGACTAACTCAGAGCATCCCACGCTGCAACACTGCTCCTCTGCCCCTTCTCCTGCCCCAAGGTGTGTCTGTCCCAAGTGTGTCCGTCTCAGGTGGCCAGCCAGAGCCGTGCCATGGGCTGGGGAGGGAGGGGGAAGAGAGGCAGGCAGGCAGGCAGGTAGGGCAGGCGGGTCAGGCCCTCCCCAGAGCGGGCGGGCACTCAGGAGCTGCCCCCCCCAGTGACGTGTGCCCCGTGTGCTCTTTTGCTTTTTGCAGAATAAAATCAGAGTCACTGTAGACGTGAAGGAGGCAGAGCTCTATCTGTTCCATGTCATCCTGAGGTATATTAATTCAGGAGGGGCCACTGTGTATGGCAAAATTACAGCTTATCAGCCACGAAGGAGAGGTAAGGATCCCAGACTGCTCTGCTTCCCTGTGCCATCGCCACCTCCTCCCCATCCCAGGCAACCTTCTGCATCATCCTTTCCAGAAGACGTTTCCATATGGCTTTATCCATTAGTCCTGCCCTCCCAGTTGAAAGGCTGATTTGAGTTTGCAGCCCCCTTTATTTACCAGAGCAGCAGCAAGGTGGGCCCAGTCCCAGGGCTGCTCACTGAGGACTGATACCAGCCAGGCTGGTGGGAGATAAGGCTGTTGTACAAATCCATACAACGTTTCCAGCACGGGACAAGATCACCCCAGTGCCCCAGGCAAAACTGTGCTGACTTTCCAGCAAACCAGAATGGGCCAAGAGCCGGGAAGTGGACTCAAACTTTGGCAGCTGCACGTGGTTTCATTTAGCAGATGCCCTGACGTGGCAGTCCTGCCTTTTCCGTGTGCTTTTCCCAAACCAGGCTGCTGCCTTCACACGTGATGTGGGGATTGGAAGTGACATGGAATTACACGTTACACAGGCTTTGCACTCTGGTGCACTGTCCTCTCATCAAGCCACGAGCTGCTGGACAAGAGCCACCAAAAGATGTCTGAACAAGCCTAGAAACGTGGACAGCAAATATTCCGGGAAACAATCTGAGCAAGACTGCATGGGAACACACCTGAGGCCGTGGTGGGTGGTTGGCTGGTTGATTTTAGCCCTTGAGATGCCACAGCCACATGATCCTTCTGAAGCTCTTCTCCAGGCCACACATGCACAGCACAAGGCTGTCAGCACCAACTACCTAATTTATCAGAGTGTGAAGTTCTCTCCTCTGGCTTGAGTTGACATAGGTTCTGCCTTCGATGTGATATGCAAGGTTTGAAATGCCAAAATACTATTTTTCTGCCTTTTTTTTTTTTGTGAGGAAAAATTGCTCATTTTTATGTCCAGTCATATTACACAGCAGAAGAACAAGCAGAGCAGAAGCCGTGGTCATGCTTTAGGATCCCACCAAAAGTCAGGAAATATTTAATCTGTCCAATCCAGCAGCAGAGCTCATTTGCTTTAAAAAGTGCTTCACTTCTCATGCAGAAGCAGCTTGATTTTTCTAGTGCTGAAGGCAAGCAGCCAGACTCGTGCACCAACAATGGGCCCCAGGAGGGCAGCATCCCTGGGAGGCTTCAGAAGTGCTGAGCCACCTCCTGTCTGGATGGAAAGGGCTTCACATCGCAAAGGACAAGCAGCTTGGAAAGAAGTTGGAAGATGTGTCTTGCAAAAGGGAAAGCCTTTTCCAAGTATGGGATTTTCAGCCTGGTTTCTTCCACTCTGCCTCCAGGAGCCATCTCAGTTGGAGTTGTGGATCACCTCAGAGGGATGCGAAACTTCAGCCTGTCAAGAAATCTACCCCGGTGCCAGTTCAGGGAAATCTCTTCACTCCTTCCATCCTCACCTCTGCTTCCCATCTGGAAAAGCGAGGTCCCATCCCCAGCTGATGCCAGGCATGTCACACATGGGAAGGGGTTATTATCCATCCCAGCAGTAGCACAAGCCCTTGCTTTAGCTTCTGGCCATCTGTGTTGTGCCTTGATGTCCATGTACCACACCAGGCCAGTCAGTGTGCCACACTCTCCACCTCCTCCTTCATCTCATCTGCTCACCGTGCAGCCATTCCTGGTGAATCCCTCTCAACTGCACTCTTCAAAAGCTCCTGAGACTGCTGGGGCAGGCACAGAAGTCTGCTTCTAGGTGCTGTATTGTGGTTGCATCCATTAATGAAGAGGTTGTGGGACTTCCAGCTGAGCCAAGGAGCTGTTCAACAGCAGCAGGATCAGGCCTTGCACCCATTTTGTCCTGTCAGTTAAAAATAATGTCTAAATCTCGAGTGCAGAGTCTGTGGTTGGCAGGAAGAAAGGCAGGAGCACACCTTGGGGGCCTGAAAGTTTGCCAGAAGACAGGTATCTTGCCTGTGGAGCTGAGGTCAGAATTTCCCTGAGGAAAAATGTATCTGGGCAATTCTTTTTGTCTGTCTCACAATTAACTCTTCACAGATGAGTTCTTTCTTTTTCTAGCTGGCAAAACGCTCCTTGGCTTGCAACACTCTGTGCTTTGCAGTCTGGGGATGCAGAGCACACTGTGAGAGCTCTGGATTTGCATTAAGGATTGCAGTGATTTATATTTATTTCTCCCATCAGGCTGTTGAGCAGATTGAGAGTGGATGCCTCTGTTCCAGGACAGTGTGGGATTGTGGTGCACTAAAGAGAGTGGGAGCCTGTCACTCCCCACTGCACCACAGAGCTGCTTCCCTGAGCATAGCCTCCCATGTCCAGCCCCAGGTTTTCCACTCCAGTCCCTTCACAGCCTCTCATCTCTCCCATTCCAGGTACAGAGCAGACCAAGCAGATTGTCTTTGCTCCCAGCACGGAGCCAGCCTTTGTCACCGTGCCCCAGAACAGCTTTGGGGAGCCCTTTGTTCTCAACCCCAGCACCTGGTCTCTGGTTGTTGAAGCTGAGGGCGTGCTGCTGGTAAGGCCCTGTGCTCCACCTGCCGTGGGGGCTTCAGCAGCTCCCTGGGGACAAGTGTCCCAAGCATCCCACCTCTCCCATCTCTCCTCCTAGGACTATCTGGTTTTGCTGCCCAGCTCATACTATGAGGCACCGATCCTGCAGCTGAAGGTCACGGAGCCTTGTACCTACCAGCCAGCCCCTGAGCAAGCCACCCAGAAGTAAGGATTTGCACGTCTTTGTGCTGTGTGGGGCTTGCTCAGCTCAGGCCTGGGGTTAAAGATTACCATTTGTACTTTGCCATTTCTTTCTATGTGTTTCCAGCTGCCTCTTGTACAAGTACCTGTCCGTGGAGGGCTTCCCTGCCGTGCCAGGGGTGGATGCAGTGTGCAGGCTGGACAACCGGCTCCCCAGGCTGTGTCCCACGGAGCAGCTCACCCCCTCCCATCCCCGCATGGCCACCTGCAGTGGCAGTGATGTGAGTGGCACTTCTGTTTTGTCCCTCTCCCAGACACTGCAATGTCTGGGGCTTTACCTACACCTGGGCAGGTGACCAGAAAGGCTTTACACCTATGCAGCTGTGTGCTTGTGTACCCTGTTCAAGGCACCCAAACCCAGAGTCTCACGTGTAAAGGCTTGCAAGGATTTGATGAGATTTGTTGCGTTGTCCCCTGAGCTGCAGAGGAGGCTGGTTTGTAGCATGGGTATCCTGCACACACTCCCTCAGTCATCCCTGTGTCCTCCAGGTGGAAGTGCAGCTGTCCCTGCCCGTGGCCCAGCCTGGGAAGTACGTGCTGCTGGTGGAATATGCCAACACCAACGCTCTGCAGACTGTGGGCATCGCGGTGAGCTCGCCGCACTCAGCCACTCAGCAGGGCACGTTCACCTTCTACCCCTGTGTCTACAGGTATGGGCAGCTCAAGGGAGAAAAGGTTCAGTTCTCTGCCATGGCAAGGACAACTCTCCCTTCAGCTGAACTTTTTCTGGTTTATCACATAAACAAAGCAAGCTTCAGTGTTGTCCATCTAAGCTCTGTGTGTCCAAACTCATTCTAGCTGCACACAGATTTTGGTGGCTGCCCATCCCATCCCAGGGTAGTGTGTACCTGTGCCAACGCAGTCTTCTAATGCCTCTGCCAGGAGATAATCTCCTGCATCTGTTTACAGCTGCATATGTTGGTAGGGACCTTGACTTAGGGAATGACCTACAGGCGGGTTTATTGGAGACAGGTCAAACCCTGTCTGATTTCAGACTGCAACCTTTGCAATAGGAAACAAATGTTTGGGGTGTCCTTGGGAAACTTCACTCTTAGAAGCAGCCAGAAAAAACATCAAAAGATTTCCAGGGACTTTGTGTAAATCCCCTCAGGACATACAGCTGACAGGACAAGAAATGGGTCATGACCCTGCTCAAGGCTGGCTTCAAAATGTGTGTTTCTTACAGTTTCCTTTGTCGAGGGATTGCTGTAGATTCCCAGAGTCGAATGGCAACTTTTGAACTCACCTCAGAGGCCACTGTTCGGTTCACCTCTGATCTGGCTGATTTCTTCCTGGTAAGGCTCCCTCTGAGAGCAGCTCTCTCAACAGGTCACAGGGAGGAAAGGCTGGACTGGTAGCCAGCCTGTAGAAGGGTTTTCTACTCCTGTTTGGACTGGGTACTGGATCTTAGTCTGTGTCATGACCAGTCCAGGTGGAAAATGTGGTCAGTGGGGTGTTTGGAAGTAGATCATGGGACTGGGAGTGGGGAGGAGATGGGGAGAGGCAGCTGCTCTTGCAGAGGGAGCTCTACAGCAGGGGGACAGTTCCTTTTTTATCTTGGAGAGATTCCCTGTTTAGCTAAGGACAGAAGAATCCCATCAATATGTGGAGCTGCTAAATGCATAAGGCTTGTGCCAAGGAAGAAGGGGCAGTAAGCAGAGGTGTGACTGCCATGCATTAGCTGAAGTGCCTGGTGGGCACAGGCACTGCTGTGGCCCCAGTGGCAGAGGTTGTCACCTAACCAGGTGTCTCTCTCCTGTGGCAGCACAAAGTGTACCTGGTCCCCGCTGCTCAGTTCACCGTGGAGCTCATCGAGCCGAAGGTGCACTGCATCAGTGTCCATGGCACCTTCTCATCCAACAGGTGAGAGTCTCGGATCCCCTTAGCTTTAGCATGAATTGAGCTGTTTCCAAAAACATTTGCTTCCCCCGCTTCCCTCAGGCTCGGAGACTTTTTAAGTTCTTAATGCAGTAGAGAGAAATCTCTAGCTGAGGTGAAGCTCTTTGCCTGCGTGCTCTGAGCACAGACTGGGAGTCAGGCTGCTGGTCCTGTACCTGAGCCCCACTCTGCCTGCTGGGGCAGACACTCAAGTGTCATCCCAAA
>NW_008236180.1:5857210-5861160 GCF_000691975.1 Corvus brachyrhynchos
TGCGGAGCCCAGGTCCCAGAGCCTGGTGCTGGTGGTGAGCTTTGCCTCAGCAGGCACACGTTGTAATCCACCAGGAGTTAGAGGGTGTGCTTCCCTGCCAGGACCCCAGAGCCTCTCTCTTTTCTTTCTGGAGAGTCTCACATCCTGTTTACTCCCTGTTTTTCAGCAGCTCCTGCGTCCCCTCAAGGTTCCTGAAGCTTTCTCAGTCAATCATTTTGGAGGGGGCCCAGGCTCTGCCCATCGCCCCAGAGGTGCCCCTGGCTCAGGCTGTCCATGTGGCTCCTTCTGGGGTCCCAGTGGAGCCTGCTCCTCGTCCTCCCACAGCGATGGACCCCACTGCAGAGCTCATCCTCCTGCAGTCCCCACAGGTAGTGGTTGGGCTGGTTTGCTGGTGCTGTGACACTGGACCACTGGGGCAGGGAGAAATTTCCCCTATCTGTTGAGTAGCTGTATCAATTAGCATTTTCAGAATTTAACCTGGACTTTAAACTTGTCCCTGAACCTGTAATTCCTGTGGACTCGCATGTCTTGGCTCCATCCAACCCTGTTTGGTTCTCTGGGATCCCAGGAAAAGCTTTTCAGGTGGCAGCATTAGAGGGGGGAGTGTGGAGGCATGGGGCATTTGATTCACTGAATTCTCCAGACCTGACAGTTGTGCAATAAGAGCACAACTTTGTGCAATATTTAAAAAACATCCCAGCTGTGAGTGCAGGCATCAGACACGGATTTTTGTCTGTGTTCTCCCGTTTTGGGGCAGGCTGCAGTGGTGTTTAACAGCCGGATCCAGACCCTGGGACGCTATGCCTTCATCCTGCACTTCTACCAGCCCAACCACCCCACCTTCCCTGTTGAAGTGCTCATCAATGGTGGGCGCATCTGGCAAGGTGAGAAGGGCAGGGGTCTGGGGAAGCTGCTGGTTGGCAGAAGCCCTGGAAGTTTTCCATGCCAGAGGATAAGTGCGGGTTCTTTGGGGATCGCAAAAGTGAAGCAAGACTGACTTATCCCTTCCAAACTGGGAGGGTGTGATGGGGACTCGAGGCACATGTGGCACCAACACATTTGTTGTCTCTTCAGGTCAGACCAACGCGAATTTCTGCCCACATGCATACGGGTGCCGGAGCCTGGTGGTTTCTGAGAACCAAATCGTCCTGGATGTTACTGATAATGATCTGACTGTGGTGGTTCGAGTGCCAGAGGGCAAGCAGCTGTGGCTGGTGAGCCTCTCTTCAGGAAGCTCCCAGAGCATGCTGGACCAGGCTTCAGCAGGGAATTTTGCCTTGGATTTTTGTCAGTGTGTGACTGCAGGAATGTTTCCCACCATCATTCAGTCTCTGAACTACCCTAGAAAGTTGCAGTCTCCAACCTTAGTGGTATGGAATTGAGGGCAGAATTCACAGGGGCAGCTTCTGTAGATGACAGTTGTCCTTCCCTGTCTGGTTTTGATATCAAAACAAAGCAGAAATCAAAGCTGTTACTTTGCATATGTAGCTTGTGATAATCCAGAATAAGACTTACTCCTGCCCTAGAAATATTTTACACCTGCATAATATTGTTTGTTCAGGCAGGCCTCATTATGGGAGTAGGTAGCCTTTGTTACTCTCTGGCAACAGGACTAGATAAATACTAGATTTGGATAAATGGCTGAAAGACAGACCTGGAACCCAGGTGCCTTAATGTATAGAAATTTGGGGTGATAAAGACTGCCTTTTGCTGAGGCACAGCCAGTGCTGCGCTCTGGGGGTATTCTAGCCTGTTTCTACTCCAGTGAATTTGGACTGTTCCTGATGTGGAGCTTTAGGTTAGATGGACCCTGATGGACAGACCTCAATAGAGAGGTGATTCCTGGTGTTTGCAGTAGTTGCTGTGTTATGTTCTGTCCCAGCAAGGGATGAAAGGTTAAAGGTGCATTTGGACTTTGGAGTCGTTTTGGATGGTGTCTGTCTGTCTGAGCTGAGAACCTGGCTCACCCAGCTCGCCCTTGCTTTGCAGGATTACATCCTTGTGGTGCCTGAAGACAGCTACACCTCCCAGTACCTGCAGGAGGAACCCCTGGACAAGTCCTATGATTTCATCAGCAGCTGTGGCATCAACAGCTTCTACATCAAGTGAGATCCTTGGCTTTGGGTGCCCGCTCTGCTGCCCGCAGGCTGCACACTCCTCAGGGAGCAACACCCCCTTCCCTTCATGTGTGGCAAGGAGGGGGCTGGTTGAGGCTTTTCTTCTGTTAACCAGACGTGGGTGTTTGGGGGATCTCTGTGTCACAGGGCTCTCCCTCCCACTAACCACCCATCGCTGCAGGAGATTCTGGATCTGTAGGGGATGCTGGATTTGGGGTGGTGGGGAGGCTGTGGGAATGCGCAGCACTGACTCTTCTCGCCTTCCCCAACAGCCCCAGCACGTCCTCGAGGTTCTGCCGCGACTCTGCCATCTCGCTGTCCCTCTTCTACAACAACGGGGCGCAGCCGTGCCGCTGCCACGAGGCCGGGGCGCGGGGCAGCCAGTGCCAGCCCTTCGGCGGGCAGTGTCCCTGCAAGTCCAACGTCATTGGCCGCGAGTGCTCCCGCTGTGCCACTGGCTACCGGGGGTTCCCCAACTGCAGGCGTGAGTTCTCCCGTCTCCCAGCTCCAGCTTCCCAGCACTTGCTCTGTATCCGTTCCCCACACTCGCCTTTGGGTTCCTGGGTCTGGCTCCCCCAAACCCAGCCCTGTTCTGCCCCTTGCAGCCTGTGACTGCGGGACACGTCTCTGTGATGAAGTGACAGGGCAGTGCATCTGTCCTCCCCACACCCTGAAGCCAGAGTGTGTTGTCTGCGAGCCCCAAACCTTCGGCTGCCACCCCCTCATCGGCTGTGAGGACTGCAACTGCTCCCGGCCCGGCGTGCAGGAGCTGACGGAGCCAGGCTGCGACGTGGACAGTGGGCAGTGCAGGTGAGGGAGCCTTGTCCTGGCGCTGGGGACATCTGGCAGCATCCCTGGTCCCTGCTGGAGTGGTGGGACACGTTAGCAACCTGAAGGGAGGAAATGTGCAGAATGGGGGTGAGGAAAGCTCTGAAAGCTCTTCTGGCTCTTGTGTCCACCCAGGTGCAAGCCCAACATCATCGGACGACAGTGTGACCTCTGTGCCCCTGGCTACTACCACTACCCCGACTGCCGGCGGTGCGACTGCCACCAGGCTGGCACCGAAGCCAGCGTGTGTGACCCGGTCACGGGGCAGTGTCACTGCAAGGTCAGTCCCTCGATGCCTCCATGTGGTGCCTTGGCTCGACTCTCCTGCTCTGGCTGGGGGTGGCAGGGGCTGTGTGTGCTCGGCATGCCGGAGGGAGCAGGGCTGGAGAAGGAGAGTGCCTGCGTGCCTGAGCTGCAGCCAGCCTGCCCCATGGGGTGGTGGGTTCAGGGCACCCTGAAAAACTCGTATCTTCTTATCCTTCCTGGCCACGAAGGCTCATTCCTTGGGCTGTCACTGGGAAAGATGTCCAGTCTGAGTCCAGCCCTGTATCAGAGCTTCTTGGAGGTAGAGCTGTCAGCCCTATTGGCTCCAGGCTCCATGGCAGCAGAGCAATTCAAACAGCGACTGCTCCAGCCTCTTTGTAGGGCTTACAAGTGCTTTGTTTGGGTGAATTTAATGTTTGATAGGTGCTGTACAAGCAAATCTGTTGGGGGACTGCTTCAACATCTTCCAGCACCATAGCATTGTGCTTTGAGCACTCAGCCTGCCATCCCTGTCCTCCACTGAGGCCTTGTGAGAAGCTGCTGACGCTGTTGAGCTTTGCTTGTCTTTCAGGAAAACGTGGAGGGCCTGAGGTGTGACCAGTGCCGCCTGGGGACGTTTTCTTTGGATGCCACCAACCCCAAGGGCTGCACCAAGTGTTTCTGCTTTGGTGCAACCGATCGCTGCCGCAGCGCTGAGAAGCACCGGGCTGAGGTGAGAGGGGCTGTGGCGACACCAGCCCC
>NW_008236180.1:5861462-5875551 GCF_000691975.1 Corvus brachyrhynchos
GCGGTGCGACTGCCACCAGGCTGGCACCGAAGCCAGCGTGTGTGACCCGGTCACGGGGCAGTGTCACTGCAAGGTCAGTCCCTCGATGCCTCCATGTGGTGCCTTGGCTCGACTCTCCTGCTCTGGCTGGGGGTGGCAGGGGCTGTGTGTGCTCGGCATGCCGGAGGGAGCAGGGCTGGAGAAGGAGAGTGCCTGCGTGCCTGAGCTGCAGCCAGCCTGCCCCATGGGGTGGTGGGTTCAGGGCACCCTGAAAAACTCGTATCTTCTTATCCTTCCTGGCCACGAAGGCTCATTCCTTGGGCTGTCACTGGGAAAGATGTCCAGTCTGAGTCCAGCCCTGTATCAGAGCTTCTTGGAGGTAGAGCTGTCAGCCCTATTGGCTCCAGGCTCCATGGCAGCAGAGCAATTCAAACAGCGACTGCCCCAGCCTCTTTGTAGGGCTTACAAGTGCTTTGTTTGGGTGAATTTAATGTTTGATAGGTGCTGTACAAGCAAATCTGTTGGGGGACTGCTTCAACATCTTCCAGCACCATAGCATTGTGCTTTGAGCACTCAGCCTGCCATCCCTGTCCTCCACTGAGGCCTTGTGAGAAGCTGCTGACGCTGTTGAGCTTTGCTTGTCTTTCAGGAAAACGTGGAGGGCCTGAGGTGTGACCAGTGCCGCCTGGGGACGTTTTCTTTGGATGCCACCAACCCCAAGGGCTGCACCAAGTGTTTCTGCTTTGGTGCAACCGATCGCTGCCGCAGCGCTGAGAAGCACCGGGCTGAGGTGAGAGGGGCTGTGGCCACCAGAGCCTGCAGGTCAGGTGTGTTCCCATCCACCTGGCTCCCTGCTCCCCTCGGGTCTCTGTCCTGCATTAATCCTACTGAAGATAAACTGTGAGGAGGGTTATCTTTGACTCCCTGTGCCCATCTCCTGCTTTCAGCCCCTTTTCCTGGTCTCTGGGGTCTCATGTGCTGGGCGGGGGTGATGATCAGCCTTCCAGTGGCTTCATCAGGATGCATGTGAGGTGTGAGCCTGTTATTCCCCTTTCTGCTGCTCTGGGACCTGTTCTTCTGGAGCATCAACACCCAAATACTTTCTGTAACTCCACTAGAAGACCCACAGTTGCTCTTCCCCTCCAGTTTGTCGACATGAATGGGTGGCTCTTGCTGAGCAGTGACCGCCACGAAGTGCCAACAGCTCTGAACCCACGGGAGCAGCTCGTCACTGCTGACCTCAAGAACCTCCTAGATGCCTACCAGGAGCTCTACTGGGTTGCACCCAGCTCCTACCTTGGGGACCAAGTAAGAGAATGGGGAACCACCCTGACCCTACCAACACACGTGTGCCAGCAGCCTGACTCGTAGGCATTGCTCACACTCCAGTTGAACACAAACACGTCTGCTTTGTCTCAGTGGTGTGGACTTGCAGCAACGTGTGGGATTTGTCTCTCCCTCAGGTTTCCTCCTATGGAGGGTACCTTCGCTATGAGCTGCACTCCAACCCTCGGAGGGGTGACGTGTTCATTCCCATGGAGTCCCGCCCGGATGTGATCTTGAAGGTGCAGCCCAAGAAACTCCCTGGTGCCCTCTGCTAATGCAGGAGCAGGATGTGATGGATGCAGGAGGTGATGACTGATGCCTTCCTTGCTTTTCCTAGGGAAATCAGATGAGCATCATGTTTCTCGAAGGTGCCTACCCGTCCCCAGGGGAGGCACACGAAGGCCGGCTGCAGCTGGTGGAGGTGAGTTTGCACACACAAGTGAAGTGCTCAGATAATGCAGGAAAGGACAAGACCTCACACAGACAGAGGGACCAAGGCTTTGAGCTCAGCATTTTTGGTGTTGCCAGGGTTGTTTCACCCATGCAAAGGGGAGAGATTCCAGCAGCAGGGACGTGGAGGTTGGGTTTGATGTTCAGGTGCCTGTGCTTCCTGCCAGTAATGCCAGGTTTTTCTCCTGCCAGGGTAACTTCAGGCACACAGAGACTCACAACCCTGTGTCCAGAGAGGAGCTCATGATGGTGCTGGCAAACCTGGAGCAGCTGCAGATCCGGGCACTCTTCTCCCAGCTCTCTTCCTCTGTGTCCCTGCGCCGCGTGGTGCTGGAGATGGCCACGGCCACGGCCACAGGCGTCCGTGCCAGCAACGTGGAGCTGTGCTTGTGCCCAGCTAACTACCAGGGAGACTCCTGCCAGGTCAGGGGGAAGGGGACGTGCTGTTCCAGTCAGAGGGGAGTCAGACAGTCACGTTTTGTGTGTCAGCCACCCCTCGTGCTTGGTGTGTGTGGCAACCATGGGGTTTGGATGTTTGTGCAAAGCACTGGTGCCAAGGCATCAGCAGTCTCCAAGCTGGCTCCTGAGGGCTTCAGTTGAAATGACAGCTCAGGTTGTTCCAAAGGAAGGAAAATTTCCCCACCACACCACCGTGGACCTTGGAGAGGTGCAATAGCTGCATCTGCCTTCTTGGAAGGGCCACAATGGGGAAATCATTCAGGTGTTGCAGTACCTTGGAATGGGTCCTTCTCTCTGGCCAGTTCTCTCCTGGTTAAAAGGAGCAGGAGGGAACTGCACTGAAAAATCTTCATCATTGCTTTTAATCTCTTCTCCATCAGTACAACCCTATGGGAATTCTGTCATGAAAACTAATTTCGTTTCTTTTCTTTTCCCAAAAGTATTAGGCTGTTTTTCAGATCTCTGCCTTTTTCTGTCTCCTCAGGAATGTGCTCCAGGTTACTACAGGGACACCAAGGGGCTCTTTCTGGGAAAATGCATCCCCTGCCACTGCAATGGCCACTCAGATCAGTGCCTGCCAGGCTCTGGGATATGCCTTGTAAGTAAACAGTGGAGCAGTGTGATATTTTGGAGTCATGAGGTCTGTAGCATGTGATTCAAAAGCTCTTTACATACTAACTGGGCTGGATGAACCATGCCTAAGTCAGAGTATTGGCTGCACTGTTTCACTGGTGACCCTGCTTAGGGTCAGCTTAGGGTGCAAGGCAGTTCTGGGATAGAGGAAGGTCTAAGGCATCCTCATGGGGAGTTCTTAGTGCCTCCACCATTTATTGTCAGTGCTGAACCCAGAGCTTGCCTTTTCCTTGCAGAACTGCCAGCACAACACAGAAGGAGACCACTGTGAGCGATGCAAGGACGGCTACATGGGCAGCCCCTCTGCCCAAGAACCCCTGCAGTGTGTTGGGTGCCCATGCCCTCTTTCAGTTGCCTCCAACAAGTAAGAACCCCAGGATGGGATTGCCTGTTTGGCCTCACTGTTTAACCACTGGAACCACTCTGTGCCCCCACCAGGGCAAGTGTCCCAATGCCAGCCTTGTCCTTGTCCCCAGACCATGCCCATGCTCTCTTGAACCTGAGGCCCCAACAGCCCACAATGAGTGATAGCTCCCCTGGCACCACATCAGGGGTAACTGCACCTCCCTGTGTCCCCCTTCTCGTTTCAGTTTTGCTGTTGGTTGTGTCCACAAGGGTTCCAACATGCAGTGCCTCTGCAAGCCAGGCTACGCTGGACCCAACTGTGAACGGTAAGGGGGGTGGCACCTGTGTTTGGGGGGCCTCAGACACCACACTAACCCTGTGCAGCCACTGCTGTGGCAGAGGAGAAGTTGTCCCCTTAAGGACTGCAGCAGAAGTGGTTGGCTCTGCCCCTGTGTGCTTTGCTCTGGCAGCATTTCCTTCAGTCCTTTTCAGCCTGCATATGCCTGACTGCTGAAACTCTGTTACCGTGCATGTGTGACTTCCCCGTGCTTTGCCTTGACTTGCAGCCTGTGATAAAGGCACCTTTCTGAGGTATCACAAGGCGAAACACAAAGTGCTTTGAGATCCCTGAGGGTTGCAGCAGTTACAAGTGTTGGATGCTCACGCTGTTCCAGTTGTGCAACTCCAGTGCAGGGTGCAGGCACGAGCTGCAGGATCCTCACCCTGTTGTAACTTGCCGTGTTTCTCCAGGTGTGCCCCGGGGTACTACGGCAATCCCTTGGTGATTGGCAGCTCGTGCCAGCCCTGTGACTGCAGCGGGAACACGGATCCCAACATGCTGTTCAGCAGCTGTGACTCCCTGACGGGCGCCTGCTCGGGCTGCATGCACCACACGGCCGGCGCGCGCTGCGAGCTCTGCGCGCCCGGCTACTACGGGGATGCTGTGGTAGCCAAGAACTGCACACGTGAGTGGGGCAGGCAGCCAGCACAGGGTGGGCAAGGGGAGGGTGCCCATTCCCAGCACTGCTCCTCTGTCTCTGAGGAAGAGCAGCCCAACTACAGCTTGCAAAAGGGGCCATGGCAATAAGTTGTGAGAAGCAAATCCAAGAGGAGAGAGGCTCTGTCTTAACTTTGACTGATAGATTAGGGGGAAATAGGATTCCCTGTTAGCAGTAAGTGTTGTGAGTGGCTGACGGGCTCTTCAGTGAAATACTGGGTGTATTTTTCCCTGGCAGAGTGCAACTGTTCGCCTTGTGGGACTGACTCCTGCCATCCACAAACTGGCCAGTGCTTCTGCAAGACTGGAGTGACAGGCCAGCACTGTGATCGCTGTGAGGTGAGGGTCACCTGGGCCCTGGGATGGTGCCTGTCCTTGTCATGGGGATGAGGGGCAGCCTTGGTGTGTCATCCCCCAGGCCTGTGAGCAGAGCAGGGCTGGCTGCCAGCTGGTGAAGGCTGCATTTACATGAGCTGTCCTGTACATGGCAAAAGCTTGATAAAGATCTGGCAGCAAGCAGTGAAGGCAGCATTCCAGTAATGGGGCATCATTTGGGAAAATGCAGTAAACCCCATTTTCCTCAGTGCATCCAGCTTGGGCAAGGGCAGGTTCACAGGGCGTTGCTGATTGCTGTGGTGTGTGTGGGTGCAGCTCCACATCTTTACCACCTTGCTTTGAGTTTTGTGGTGCTCAAAACACACCTGGAAAGGAACGCTGGGGTCCCACATCACTGCCCCAGGAGAGAGGCACGCTTGCTGACCAGGGCATCCCTGTCCTGCTTTTCCCTAGGAGGGATACTATGGCTTCGAGGGATGCTCGGGCTGCCAGAGGTGTGACTGCGACGTGGGCGCCGTGGGGAGCAGCTGCCACGTGCAGAGCGGCCAGTGCAGCTGCCTGCCCGGCGTCAGCGGCTCGCGCTGCCACCAGTGCGCCCCGGGCTACTGGGGCTTCGGCCAGGGCGGCTGCACAAGTGAGTGGGGGGTCCCAGCCAGCAGCACTGGGGCAGGGCTGTGGTGCTGGTGCAGTTGTTGAAGGCGGAAAACAGCTGGCAGCTGTCTGAGGGGCTGTGCACGTTGCTGGGTTGCACAGGGAAAGCCCCGGCAGCGGTGTGTAGATAAGCTCAACTGGAATAAAACCGTTCATTCCCCTCTCTCCAGAGTGGTAAAAGCACAAAGCGATTCTCTGTTACTTTACCCTGCAGAGTGCGAGTGCAGAGGGGGCTCCTGTGACCCTCGCACCGGGGAGTGCACATGCCCCAATGGGCTCACGGGGAAGCAGTGCGACGTCTGCCTGCGCGAGCACGAGGTCCTGGTGGCAAACGGCCCCGACAGCATGAAGTGTGAAGGTCTGTGTCCTCTGTCCTGGGGAAAGAGGTGAGGGAAGCCTGGCAGAGGGCCTGTGCTGACTGCTGCGTTCCCCTGTAGTGTGTGACAGCTGTGTCCTGCTCCTGCTGGAGGACCTGCAGAGCATCGAGATGTCCTTCCCGTCCATCCGCAGCCAGCTGGTCACCCTCAACGCCAGCTCCATCGCCTGGGCTCGCCTTCACGGCCTCAACGGCACCATAAAGGCTATTGCTGTACGTGGAAGGTTTAACATCACCTTCTGCCCATGTTTCCTGGCCTGTTGGCCTGATTTAGCCTCTTTTTTTCCCCCAGAACCAGCTCCGTGAGTACCACAGAGCCATGAGCAGGGTCAGGCAAAGGGCTGACGAGCTGGAGGATGAGAACGTGGATCTCACACAGGACCTGAACGCACTGCAGCACAAAGTAGGGTATTTCTCCATCTTTCTTTGCCAGAGCACAAGTCCCCCTTTTACCAAAACGAGGGCTTTGAAGGCTGTGAGGAGCCTAGTTCAGGCAGGTTGGATCTCTTGCTTGACCAGTACTAAGTTGCAATGTTAGGTGCTCAAGTTGGATTACCTGCTTTCCTCCCTTGGAGAGCTGTTAAGCATCTCATGATATTGATAGTTTTTCTTGATTTACTGCTTGCTTTTGAGGTGGCTCCAACTTCAAGCAGTAAAAATAAATTTAGTCAAATATCACTTACAGAAGGGGCATACAAGTGAGGAACATGAAACATCTGGGTCCATCACAGATGCAGTCTATATCCAGTCTAAAATCCAGCAGCTGCATCTTCAGAGAACTTACAAACTGAGCAAGACTTGATTTCATTTGATTTGATTTATAAACTGCTGCTCCTAATCTGAGGGAGAGGGAAAAATCTCTACTTGATGACATACTTCCCCAGACAGCTGCAAAGACAAACTGCCCCTGTGTGTACCAAACAGCCAGACTGCAGCCCTCTGTCTCTTGATCAGGACACAGGTGTGCCTGGCTCCAGGCTTTGGGGCTTTTCCTGTGTTAATAGCTCCCGTGTTAATAGCTGTCCTCTGTGCTGTTGGGATTGTTCCAGCATCCAGAGACTGTTGCATTGGAGCTGCATTTATTGCTTGTGCTTCTCTGAAGGTGCTAAATGAGATCACCCTTCAATGCATTGTAGGACAGCAGCATGGGGCAGGCTGGACCTCACAAGCTACACATTGCCAAGCCTTGTGTGCCTTTTGGGAGCAGCAGTCCCTCTGATAAATCACATAAAATGTCATCTCATACTTGAGCTAAGACAGAGTTTTTGTTGTAGATGACCATGACTCACAGAGAAGCGATGCGTGTTGATCAGCACACAAAGGAGATGTACCAGAGGGGGGAACAGCTCCTGCTGCACATCCAAAGCATCCAGAGGGGCATTGCAGGTATGTAAAGAAGGGTCTTCACTTTGGGGTTCTTTCCTGGGATATGCCATGCTCTTGGTTTTAACCACTGCCAAGCACTGCATTGCTTAGGAAGAGCCATGGAGAGAACAAGGGAAAATACAAGTGAAGATCCCTGCAGAATCCTGGCTTTTACTCTCTGACCAGGCTTATTGTGAGTCTTAGCTGCTTGGCTAAACACAAGTCTGGGGAAGAAAACAATTTAAACTTCCACAAATGTTATTAAAATGCATAAAACAGGGGCAGTCTGCACTGCAGCCTCCAGAGAGGTTGAGCAAAACAGAGTGGCTGGCTCTGGGAGAGGAGGTAAAGCCACAGAAAGATGCTCAGGATGTAGGATGCGTTATTGGTAGTGGCCAAGGAGGCAGAAACATGGGGCAGTGCCTCTGGGTGATCTCAAGCAATTTGTTTTCTGAGTGCTGCCTGAAAGTTGTCTGTGGTTTGTGAGGGGAAAACTCAGGGGATTATGAAGGACCTGGTTTGGTCAGTGCTGATGCTGGGTGTGGGTTTCTCTGCAGACCTGGTACGGCAGATGGCCAGGTTTGGGGCAGCGAACGCCAGCACCACGTCCAGCGAGGAGTTCCGGCAGAAGCTGGCCGAGGTGGAAAGGATGCTGAGGGAGATGAAAGAGAGGAGCCTGGGGGCCCAGGAGGAGCTGGCAAGGCGTGAGCACGAGGAGGCTCAGAAGTGTGAGTCCAGCTTGGTGGCCCAGGGCTGCCCAGATCCTGCTGGGTCTGGCTATTCCTGGCTTGGAGCCCACGCAGACACTGCACATCATGGTTGTGTTTAGAGAGTGCTGTTAAGAGCCAGGCACCCCCAACAATTTTTATAGGAGTTCCAGAGTCCCCTGTGACACTCCAACAGGATCATTTGTGGTTCCTTTTCCCTTAAGGCAAACCTCAGAGCAGAACTAACTGGGTAGTTCTGTTTGATGAACAAAATTGGCAACACTTAGAACAAGGAATCACCATTATTATGCAATGTATTCACATCACACATGGATGTGAGTAAGTCACACCATGTTTCTTCCTATTTGCTGTCCCCATAGAGGGGTTCAGAGTAACAACCAGCAGCCTGCACCCGTAGTAGCTCTGCTGTCCTGAGGGCGTCCTTGCAGGAGTGAGAGCAGTGAGCCCAACGTGGCACTGCAGGAAGGGAGCACTTCTGATTAACAGGCCCTGGCAAAACATAACTCAGCAGCTGAAAGCTGGAATTATAAACTGGCTCTTGTTGGAAATAAGTAATCAAGGCCTCAGGTGGGGTTTTTCCATCATCTGGAGCTTTTCAGGCATGGCTGTGTGTCTTTGAAAGAGATCCCATCTCTAACCAGCACTGAGAGAGACAGTCATGGACAGGATCCTGTGCTATCCAGGCTGAAAAGGAGGGAGGGATGGAAGATGGTCACTTCTGGCCTTGATACCTGCTAAATGAGACTAGAACCAGGCTTTAAGGCAGCCCGGCACATAAACAGCCTGTTTAGCATAGGAAGAGGAATTAGCAACAGTTGTCATCCCCTCCCTCCCCAGTGTTGCATAGGGTGAAGAGTGAGCTGCACGCCCGCTGGCAGTCCAACCAGGACCTGGTGAGCAGCATCCAAGAGCGGCTGGCACAGTACAGCTCCCAGCTCATGGATCTGCGTGATGCCCTCAACGAGGCCGTGAACAAAACCAGGCAGACAGAGGACTTGAACAGCCTGAACCGAAACAACCTGGAGGAGAGTCAGGTAGACCTTCACCATCAGCGATGTGGGGGGGCTGTCCCAGCCCTGCTGGTCCCTAACTCTGGGTCTTTGTGTCCAGCAAAAGAGCCAGGCACTCCAAAAGCAGCACGCGCTGGTGCAGGAGACCCTGCAGATGGCCAAGGACGCCCTTGCCCAGGTCTCTGACTTCCTGCAGATGATGGAGCGTGCGAAGGAGGTGAGTGGCAGAGGCACTTTGGCACGGGCAGAGGGCGAGGGGTGGCAGCCCTCAGGAGTGACAGGTGTCCTTGCAGGCGTACGAGAAGCTGGCAGCGCTGCTGGATGGGGCAAAGCTGCCCTTGACCGAGCGCGTCAAGAAGTTCTCCCCGGCCAGCAGCAAGATCCCCATCGTGGAGCAGGCAGAGGAGCACGCCCGGCTCCTGGATGAGCTTGCAAGGAACCTTTCTGGGTGAGGCACCTGTCCTGACCCTCACTAGTCAGGCTGTCTCCTACCAGAGCTGGGGATGGAAACCTGCAGCCCCACCATGGCAGGGGAACCAGCAGGGTGTCACCTCCAAAGTTTTATACTGGAGCACACATTGTGTTGAGGAGCCCAAAGGGGTTTGTCTGGGGGGGCATGGGGAGCCTGAGTGTTCTCCATGGACTTGCTGGCTTCATCTTCCAAAACAGCATTATCCAGGACACAAACCAGGATGGCTTTATCCAGCGAGCGGTCGATGCCTCCAATGCCTACGCCAGCATCATTGAAGCTGTGAGGAAAGCAGAGCGAGCAGCCCACGATGCTGACGAGGCAGCCAGCGAGGCCCTGATGGTACGTGCTGTGGGGAGCCCTGTGAAGATGGGCAAAAACCAAACTCCTTTCCCTCTGACACGTGTTCTGTGCCTGAGAGCAGAGTCTGCCACGGCTGGGGCCAGACTCAGTGTTTGGGTCTCCCTGTCACACCCTGCTGCAGATGGCTGAAGGAGCATTTTTGTGTGCAGTCAGAGCCAGAGGCTTGAATTCCTCTTCAGAGTCCTGTGTTTGTTTCACAGAATGTCATATCAGAAAACCTCGGGGCCATCTCTAGAACGCTGAAGAGGAACAGCAGCAGCCTGGAGGAGGCTGTGAGGAGACAGCAGAGCAAACTCAACGGGGGTGAGAGAGGCTCCTCACAGGGTCTGATGTCCTTCAGTCTGGACTGAGCTCCAACAAACAGCACGTGCATTTCTTTAATTGCAGCTGTTAAAGGCACTCTGCAGACAGCAAGGGACAAGCTGGCTGACCTCCGTGCGAGGAAGGAGCAGCTCCTGACCCAGCTCCAGTCCGTGCAGGACATGCTGGGCAGGGAGCAAGGTTTGTTCTGGGGTAGCGGGACTGATTCTCTCTGCTCCCTTCTTCATGCACCGACTGTGACCCAAGGGTGCTTCCTCCCTCCTCCTGACCACCTCAGAGATACTTCTTTCCTTGCAGAGGACACAAAGGACACGATCCAGAATGCCAAAGCAGCTGCTGCTGAGGCCAATGAAACGGCTGCGAGAGTGGAGGATACCCTGAGCACCATGAAGAAGAACCTGGATGAGTGGAAAGACCAGTATGGAGGCCTCCGAAGTGAGGACCTGAACCAGGCAGTCCAGGATGCCAGGAAATCTGGTGAGTGCTGAGTCTGGTATGAACCACTGCATGCACAGATATCCCCAGAGCATTTTTGAAAGCTGTGCTTTGCAGCTCCAGGTCAAGAGCAGAGGGAGGTGGCCAATACTGGATGCTTTACGTCCTGGCCCTTTTTTTCTTCGTCTTGTGCAGTGTCTCTATCACGTGTAGCTTTACTGCAGGAGGTTGCATGCACTGGAGCATTCTCACACCCCCCTCAAGGCCGATGGCTTTAGGGGATCTCTGTGACTGCTCCCAGCTCCTTTGACCTGCATGTCTCAAACTGCCTGACCTTCACATTTCCCTTCCTTTACTAACCTCCAAAACTCCTGGCTCCTCTTCAACCCCAGTGTCCAGCCTGGAGAGCACCATTCCCCTGCTGCTGGAGAAGCTGAGCAGCCTGGAGAACAGGAGGAACAAAAACGCCACCGTGTCGGAGAACATCGTGAGGATCCGGCAGCTCATCACGCAGGCGAGGAACGCTGCCAGCAAGGTGAGCTCAGGGGTGGGTGAGGGCTGGGCATGGTGTGCTGGGGGCCTGGGGGGGAGGAGGGCTTACCTGAGGGTAGCATGCAAAGGGGGGGGGGGTGTCTGGGGCCATCAGGCAGGGTCCCTTTCTCATTTGGTGGAACTGGCAGCGACCAGGCAGGTGGCAGTGGGTTCAGTGCCACAGGGCTGGATTTCTGTCCCTACAGGTGAAAGTGCCCATGAAGTTCAACGGCAGTTCAGGGGTGCAGGTCCGGATGCCTAGCAATCTGCAGGATTTGGCAGCCTACACATCCCTCAAATTCTACATCCAAAACCCCGAGCCCAGGAGCCGGGAGGACGAGGGAGAGGAGGGGCGGTTCGTGTTGTACCTGGGCAGCCAGGAGGTGAGATGGGGCCAGAGGGTGGATGAAGCCCTTTTGCACCGATGGGGGATCACGCCTGCGCATCAACCCCTCACCCTCTCCCTGAATATCTCTGTGGGGAACACAAACAGCTCCTGGATGCAGCCGTCAGCCTGGGTGGGGAGTGGGATAGGGGGTGTTTGTCCAGTGCAGCCCTGGGCACACCAGGGAGAGCTCCTGCCTGTCCCAAATACCAACACGTGGCCCTGTTTCTCCCTGAGTTCAGGCCACTGGAGACTACCTGGGCATTGTGCTCAAGGATCGCAGAGTGCATTGGATTTACAAACTGGGAGATGAGGAACCAACCTCCCTGAGTGTCGATGAGGATATTGGAGAGCAGTTTGTCACCATCAGCATCAACAGGTAGGGCCTCTGCTCAGGGAGGACAGGGTTTGATTCTCTTTGGGGGTCTCCCCTGGTCTTGACCATCCCTCCCTGCTGCAGGATCCTGCAGTACGGGCACATGTCAGTGATCGTGGAGAGGCAGAGGGTGCACGAGATCAAGGGAGACAGCGTGGCCAAGGGAGAGCAAGGCCTGCTCAACCTCGACCCACGCAATGTCGTCTTCTACGTGGGTGGCTACCCCTCCAGCTTCACGGTGAGACAGGCAGCAGGGAGGGGGGAGCAGGTTTTGGGAGGTGTCAGCAATGCCTTTGGAGGTTCTCACAGGAGGGAAACTCGTTTAACTGTTGTGTTTCATTCCCAGCCTCCTCCCGCTCTGCGCTATCCCAACTACCGCGGGTGCCTGGAGCTGGACACGCTGAACGAGGAGGTGGTGAGCCTGTACAACTTCCAGCACACCTTCGAGCTGGACACGGCTGCCGAGAAACCCTGCGCAAGGTGGGCACCGCCCCCGGGCCGGGAGCAGCCCTCCTCCAGGGCACTTATCCTTAGCTCTGCTTGCTCCAGGGCATGGCAGATGGCTTGGGATTGATGCCTCTGGTGTGTCTCAGGTCCAAGTCCACAGGAGACCCCTGGCTGACTGACGGCTCCTACTTTGATGGCACTGGTTATGCGGAGATCAAGTTCGAGAGCCAGTTTGGCACAACCAAGCGCTTCGAGCAGGAGATCCGGGTGGTCTCCTACAACGGCATCATCTTCTTCCTGGAGAACCAGGCAGGTGCTTGCTCCCCTGGGGAGCCTTTGTCCCTCAGTGGGTGGGCTGGGACAATCCCAGGCCTGCTTGCTGGCGTTCCCAGTTCAGGAGACTGGGGAGAGGAGGGCTTCGGCAATCTCAGGATCGCTTGGAGCAGGATTTCAGCACTATTGTTAAAAGCCATGAGCAGGCTGTACCCAAACCTCACAGCGGTCACTTGGCTGGTGTTGGAGGGGTTCCCCAAAACTTGGGAGACCCTCCAAGCTGGGCCACGGTTCACTGGGGCAGCTGCAAGGAGCATTTCCAGCTTGCAGTGTTATCCCTGTGCTCCAGCACAGGGCTGCTGTTTCAGATAAATCCCAAATAACATGACCAGGGCACTGGCAGTGGGATCTGCTCCCATCAGTTTTAAAGGGTAGATGGGCTCAGGGCCACAACTGCATCCTGGGCACCTGCTGAGTGTCCATCCTGCCTCCCCCAGGGTCAGTTCCTGTGTCTGGCCATCCGGGATGGGAAGCTGGCGCTTTACTATGATTTCAGTTCTGGCCTGGAGATGGCAAAACCGAGCAACTCCTCCTCTCTCACCATCAGCAGCACCACAAACAAAGCGGTAAGAGGGAACAGGGCTCGCTTGGAGAGAGTGCTCCTCATCTGAGGTGGGGAGGCATGTAGACCCTTGTTTTTGAGGGGGGAGGAGCTGCAGGAAGTTTTTTGACTTGAACCATTAACTAGACATCCTGTCCCGCCCTCTGTGATGGATTTAATTGCCCCAGACTGACAGATCATTTCTCTCCTCTGTCTCCAGATCCAGATTTTCCTCCTCAAAATGAATAATAAGAAGCGCATCCTGGTGCGGGTGGAGCGCCTCACCATCTTTGTGGTGGAGCAGGAGAACTCCCTGGAGAACGCTGTCTCCTACTACCTGGGGGGTGTTCCCCCAGCTGTGCTGCCCCCCAGGTGGGTCCAGCCTGCAATGGAGTGGGACAGTCAGTATGTTCCCCTCCAGAGTCCCTGGTGGTGGCCCTGGCCCTTTCTCAGCCACATCCAGGGCTGTTGGAACCCTAATGAAACTCTGGGGGAAGAGTTCCTCTTCCTGTCCATCATCCTGAGCTTTTTAAAGATGGTAACTTTTCCATCTCTGGGTACGGATGAGGTGCTGGTGGGTGTCACCAAGTCCTCCTTTGCCATGCTGAGTGCTTTGGAGCAGCCTTGGCACTGGAGATACCTGTGACCATCACAGTTCTTTCCCAGGCACTTTGCCTGAAGAGCTGCAGGGCCAGATCCTGCCCAGGGCTGTGTCTGCCTGGGGCTGTCCTTGTTAACACTGCCTGCTTCTCCTGCAGTTTGAAAGCTCTCTTCCCCACGGGTGGGCCCATTCGGGGCTGCATGAAGGGCTTGAAGGCTCTTGGCAAATACGTCGACCTGAAGCGCATGAGCACTGTGGGTGTCAGCTACGGGTGCACCTCGGACCTCCTGGTGAGCACAAAGCCCTGGCAGCCTGGCCAGCATGCTGGGGGAAGGATCTGTCAGGGGGAGGGAGCACAGGACCCCCAGGACAGGCCCCATCTCCCCTCATTCACAGAGAAACAAGCATAAACCCCCCAAGTCCTCAGTGCAGAGGGGTCATGGTGAGGTGCTTGCTCCACGTGATTGGCCATAGCACCAGCCAGACCCAGCAAGGAACAGAGCTCCTCACTCATCTCCCAGCATCCCAGCAAGGCCAGGGCCAGTCTCCCACCTTGCCTCTGTGGTGTCCCTCCCAGGTTGCCCGCTCGGTCAGCATCCATGGCCACGGCTACCTGACCCTGGCTCTGCCTG
>NW_008236180.1:5876034-5887327 GCF_000691975.1 Corvus brachyrhynchos
GCTCTACCACCACTCCACCCAGGTGGGTACCCGCAGGCCCCCAGATATCCCGGCCGTGGGGCTGCTGGGGAGGGTGCTGCTTCCCCTTGGAAAACAGGGGATTTTGGTGGGGCCAGGCTGTGAATCTGCAGTGAGATCTGCACCCTGAGCTCCTGGAGAGCAGTGGGAAAGCGGGCTCTTCCTTGGGGTTCAGCTGCTGAGCTGCTGGGTGATGCTTTCTGCAGGAAGGGACGTGCCAGGTGTCCCTCCAGAGGGGCCAGCTGGCCTTGAACCTTCTGGGGAGCGAAGTCACCACTGACGGTGCCTACGCGGACGGCAGGGCTCACTACGTGGCCTTCTACAGCGATGCCCGTGGGTACGTGTCCTGCTGTGGGTGCTGCTGGGGGGCTGGGGTGCCCACAGCCACGGGGACCTGCTGAGCCCCTGCTGCCACCCCCAGGGTCCGGCTGTACGTGGACGATGAGCTGCAGGACACCAGGACAGGCCCCAGGCCCAGCCGGCGGCAGCGGCGCCAGGACGGGCGTCGGCTCTTCCAGCTTGGGGGTTCACCCGATCCAGGTGCCCTCAGCAACCTCACCGGCTGCATCGGGAATGTCTTCGTCAAGCGGTGAGCAACTCTGTGCCACTGCCAGATAGCAGGGCTCAGCCCTTTCCCACCTCCCAGCTGCTGTGACAAGGACCTCTTCTTCCTGTGTGTAGGGTGTCAGAGCCACAGATGGTGGTGGACCTGCAGCAGAATGTGGAGAGCATCAACGTCACCATGAGCTGTCCCTTGGGCGAGCAGTCGCAGCAGCTCAGAGTGACTCCAAAGAAGGACAGGCGGAAACCCAAGGTACCGGCTGCTGCCAGAACTCCCCACGTTCTCCTCCTCATCCTCCTCAGATGCCACTGCTCAGCTCTGCTGGCGCTTGCAGGGATACTCCCCTCACTCCATTCCCTGGTGCACGTTGTGTAGGTGCCGGGCAAGCCTGCGCCGAAGGGCCGCCGCCACGACCAGGACGGGCTGTGCCAGCTGCACGCCCAGCCCCACACAGCCAGGGGCACCTTCCGCTTCGGGGGGGCCCCGAGCAGCCGCTGGGAGTTTGATGAGATCCCAGCCTCCTTTGGGTGGAGGTGAGCCTCGCCCCATGCCCGCCCCATGCAAACCTGGCCCTGGGATCATGGCCTGGAAGCACGTGTCCCTTGCAGTAGTGTGAGAGCTGGGTGCTCCCATCACTCTCTGTCCCTGCAGGTGCCATTTCTCCCTGGAGGTGAAGCTGAACTCCTCCAGTGGGCTGCTCTTCTACGTGGCGGGCGAGCGGGGCTCCTCCATGGCTCTCTTTGTCTCCAATGGGCGCTTTGTCTTCCTGGTGGACATGGGCGGGCGCCGGCTGCGTGTCCGCAGCAAGGACAAGTACCGCGACCGGCGGTGGCACACGGTGAGCAGGGGCAGGGCTCAGCAGGACCTCCCCAGACCACAGCGTTGCCTTCTGCACCAGATGCCTCTGCAGGGGTTGGCTCAGTGCTGCCCTGCTCTGGGCATTGCTTCCTTATTGCACATGGCACACTGCAGTTCCAGGGGAGCAAAGGGGACCGTGAAAACACAGCCAGGGCTGGCTGGACCTCTGAGCTGAGGCCTCCCTTCCCTGGGCACAGCCCTGGGGCTCCTCCCAACCCGGGAAGCCCCAAGTTCTGGCACTGACCTTTGGTGCTTGCAGGTCTTCTTCAGCAGAGACCAGAGCCGGGCCCAGCTGGTCATCGATGGGCTGCGAGCCCAGGATGCTGCGGTGGCCACCACAGCGCTCTTCATGGCCCAGACCCCCTTGTATGTGGGGGGAGTTCCAGCTGGGAAAGCTAAGGCTCACATACCGGTAAGGGCTTGGCGGTCCCATGGCATCATCCTGTCTGCCTGTTCCCAGTCCCATGGCATCACCTCGTGCTGGCTGCTTTTGCCCCCTCTGTGCTCAGTCCCGTGGCCTCTCTCCTCAGGCTGCATCAGCCTCCAGCTTTGACGGCTGCCTGAGGAACCTCCAGCTGGACGGGAGGCCCCTGGGTCCCCCCTCGCGCGCCTTTGGGGTGACACCGTGCTACGAGGGCACACTGGAGAGCGGGGTCTTCTTCGCCGCAGATAGCGGGTCCATCACCTTAGGTACCCCCCAGCAGGCTGGGACTAGGAGGAACAAATCCCATGGGAATCCCCTTGGTCCTCACCAATGGCATTTCTCTTCCAGCTGATGCAGTGATGACTGAGCAGGACTTGGAGGTGACACTGGAGGTCCGTCCCCGCAGTGCCTCTGGCCTCATCTTCCACGTTGGCACGAGGAGAAGCCACCATCTCTTGCTCTACATGGAGGAGACCAAGGTACTGGGAGGGTGGTGTCCCCACAGATTTTCAGAGTCAGTGGGGGTCTCCTGCCTGTCCCTCTCCACTCTCCAGCTCTGATGGGTTTGTCTCACCCCAGGTCACTGTGAGAGCGAACGCTGGGGCTGATGAATTCTCTGCGTCGGTGACGTGCCCAGCTCTCTGCGACGGGCAGTGGCACACCATTGCAGGTGAGGTGACAGCTCCCTTGGTTCTGTGACTCTGCTCCAGCCCTGCTCCTAGGGGAGCTCAGGGCAAGCCCAGGCTTGGCGATTTAAACCCTATGCCCCTGCTGTATGCACTTAATTTGGGAGTTCATAGCTGCCATAAGGTCAATTTCCTGATTAACAAGAGTTCTTGCCTGATCTTAGCACTGTCACATCTGGTGGACAGGAGAGACAGGTTGTTTTTCCACATTTTGGAGCAGCTGGCAAGGCCAAGGATGTGCCACAGGACTTGATCCATCCTGGGGACTGTGTACAGCTTCAAGTGAAAGTCCAATTTGCTTTGGTGCCGTGTGTCCAAAGGGCTCCAACCCCACAGCTTGGAGCAGGGATTGCAGGATTCACACCTGTACAGGAACCTCAGCCTTTAACGTAGCTGCCATTGAGCAGGTGCTGTTTTGTATCAAGCCCTTTTTGGGGCTGGGGGCACAGCTCTATTTTAAACCCTTATCTTGTTCAACCAGTGCTGGGTGAGGTTTTAGGGGAGACTGTCCATACTCTGGGCATTTCCCAAGAGCCAGGCCCTTTGACTCTTCCAGTAGTTTTGCTGTGCTCCACAGCACTGGTCTAGGCTGGAGGGCAGAGGTGGGCTTGCTCCATGGGTAAGGAAGAAGCACTGACTGTTGTTTTCTTTTGAAGTTACCAAATGGAAAAACATAATCCAGGTGGATGTGGATGCAGAAGGCAACCACACAGTGGGACCCAGCCAGCCTCCTGCACCCAGCACAAGGGTGACCTTCTCCCTGGGAGGGCTGCCAGGTGAGTTGGCAAAGACACACTCCAGGATGAAACACCCCAAGGCCAAGGGAGATACTGTGCGAGGAAGAGGTATTTAAGCATTTGCCAGATTAATGCCTGCTTTTCCTTGTTCTTCTGCAGAGCCAGACAAGGCCAGCACAAGGCTGCTGTTACCTCCCCTCCCTCACTACGTGGGCTGTGTCAGGAACCTGCTGATTAACCAGAGGCACGTGGACCTGCCTCGAGCTGGGACTGCCTGGGGCTCTGTCAGCCTGAAGGGCTGCCCTGTGCTCTAAGTGCCACATGCACGGACAGCCTGAGGGACACAACACTGCTCCGGCCCCGGCGTCACCACTCGAGAGCACTGACCGTGCTCGGACACACTTACCTCCAGTGACTGCAGGCACAAGTCTGGGCCAAACCAGAGGGGCCACAAATCCCAGGGGAAGGAGGGCAGGGGAGGACAGCTGGGGAGAAGGGGGCACGTTGAGGATGTTTCCCAGATAGAACCAAAGTGGGATGTGGCGACAGGTGAGTCCTTCCTGGGTGGTCAAGGATCTGCAACAGGGCTCGTGCTGCCCGTGGCTCGTGGTGGGAGCGTGGGCTGGAGCACAGAGCAGCCCTGCAGCATGTCCTGAATCCTGTTCCCTTCACCCCACACGTACAATGCGCATAGATTTAGTTCACCGAACACTTGAGGCTATTAATAAACTGTCACAGACTGTCTGCTGATAAAGGCTGCAGGAAGTTTGTGTTCTATAATAAATGCAATTAGGACAAACTGGATTAATTCTATCGGTTTTGGGGTTTTATAAGCAAGGGCACATTTAACCCTCCCCCCAAGGGCAGTCTCAGCTCACCTGCTACTGCTATGCGAAGAGCTCTGCAAGGGGGAACTTGGACAAAATTCTGTTTGCAGAATTAGCATCTTCTTATCAGAGTAATTTATAAGAATCAAAAAAAGAACAGAATAGGCTGGGAGAACTGCTGAGGGAAAGCAGAAAGGCACAACCACCACTGGCTCTGCACTTGCATTCAGCACTGGTAGTACACTGACAAAGGTCCTGTTGTGTGAAGCAAGAAACTACTGCTCGAAAGGGAAGAAATAGAAAGGTTACCTCCGCATCTGGCCAGGCGCGCAAGGTGGCACCTGGCCCTCACCCATCCTGGCTCCTGCTCAGCCTCCCTCAGCCCTGGTGTAGTGCAGTCTCCACTTGAAGCAGCTTTTTACTCCCAAGACACCCAGTTCACTCGTGCACTTACACGTCATATATATATTTGGGTGTGTATATATATCTCTGGCCACTTGGGGACAAAATCTTGCTTCTGAAATGGACTTGTAACTTATATCATTATATTGTGGGGTTTTTTTATGAGGGGTAAATATTGTAAAATGGGTTTTTAACATGTCCATCTTAAACAAATGTAATTATGACTTGTTCTTAAAAGTTGTAGTATTAAAGATGGTCTTTGTAAATCACTGGTGCATACTGTGGAGTTAAATAAAGTTTTATGTTACTCTCTTTCACTTTACCTGGGGAGAGTTAGCATGAGGCTGATGAGCTGGAAGAGGGAAAATCAGCACCACAGGGTTTACTGTACAGATTGGAAGGAACAGTATGGCAGATAAAAGAAAATTCCTTTATTTGTAGATTTATATAAGCATAATATGAAGTTAGTAATCCTACTGCAGTTGCTTAAGTTAGTATCTAGGAATATCTGTAAGGAAGAGCAAATAACTTAATCTAAACTCATATCTTCCTCTTCATCTTTCTTGTCCTTAGAGTCTCCTTCCTTTTGGTCTGATTTGACGCTGTTCTGCATGGCTTTGGCAAAGGCTTCTACATCTAGAAGTTAAAAACGCAAGTTATTGCAGTTCCTGGGCTGGAGCTCATTGTCCACACAAGGTTAAAGCTTCATTACTTAGAAAGCAGACAGTTGCTTTAGTATGAATTAGCAGGGAGGAAAATTTTAAATAGTAACACAGATCCAGATCTCTCTGACACAGGATTTTATGCACTTTCACTGTGCATGGGCATCCTAAGACCAGAATTCCTGCAGTAATGGGAGGGATGCTAAAAGCTCATTATGGAAAAGGGAAACCCCCCTCCCCCAGAGCTGGCCCTGACTGTTCACTGATTTCAGGTGAATCATTAAAGACTCCCACAAGAAAGGCATTCCTTAATAAGGTGACTGTGACACCTCCAGAGTCCTTTGAATCTCTAGCAGGAAAACAAGGCCAACACATCTCTGCAGAACCCCAACTTCTCTAACGGCACATCACACCTCACTCTGTGTCTGCTGGGAATAGCACCTGCCCTTTCCTTGTAAACACCAGTGCAAGAGTCATCTTTGGAGAGTCAGAGAGAAGCTGATCCTTACACCCCACACTCAGTGGTTGTGTGCAGTGCCAACACCCCCAACAACCCCCTCCATCCTGCTCCCACCAGCAACAGCACTCACCGCCTTTATTTGCTGCATCTACTGCCTCTGCAGGTAGCCCAAACTGGCTCATGAGTGGGCCCAGCTGTCCTGAAGCTAAGGCAGCACTGAACATGCTCAAAGCCTGTGAATTGGAGTCAACAGCATCAAAAGAAAGTTTGCATCAGATTCCTGCAGCAGTAACCCCAGGAGGAGAGCAGTCCTGTCAGGGCAGGGCTTGGGAACAGATATGCAATAAAATAATCACCAATTAAATGTCCCTCACTTCCTTTTGTCTGCATGGAAGTTGCTACAGTTCAATCTAAATCATTTAAGCAACTGAAATTTTGCAAATTGACAAATTTCAATCAGTTCTGTAAGACACCAGCTTTTATCACAGTGTCCTGGAATTACAGACTGGTGTTTCAAGGGATGTAGTGCAATAACCATGAGCATCACTTCCTTTCAGTCACCTGAAATTACCTTTAAGGAGCCACTTGTTGAAAGGGAATAATGAATCTGCTACTACTCCTGTCGTTTGCCACAGAGCATTTATAGTGAAGAGAAAGGTAAAGCCCAGCTCCAAAAGAAAAAGTAAAAACCATTCCCATCTGCCCTTGAGTGACTGCAGGAAAGAAGAGCTGGTGCTCCATTAAACCATGTCCCTCCTCCCTTCCACTTGTACTGAGCAACTTCCCACTTTGAACAGTGCCAGAAACCTGGAAAAGCAGGGCAAGGTGAATCAGGAGGAAGGAGAAGCGCACTTCTCCCCAGAGCCAGGCATCTACCTGCTGGAACTGAGGAGATGTCAGGGTGTTCTGGATCTCTTCCGCAGTCTGCGGCAGGGATTCCCCTGAGGGAAGGTAAGGCATCAATCGCTCCTGAACTTCAGCATTGGCCAGGATGGGAGCCATGATCTCGGGAGTCAGAACAGCTGCCAGATCCACTAGGAGAAAACAAAGGGTAGACCATTAAACTACACCCAAAACCCCCTGTTTTTGTCATGTAAATCAAATTATCTAGTCAGGGTCTGAGTATTAAAACTTATTAGCACACTGCCACCATCTTTTCTTCCTCTCAGTTTTGAAGTGAGAGTAAGTCTCCTGAAGCAGCCAAGAACAGCACTGAAATAAAAAAAAAAAACCAACAAAAAACAGGAACAAAAAAATTAAGAGACCTTTCAAACCAATGTGGAACAGGACAGGACAGTAAAACAGCTCCAAAGGACTCCTGGATCCAACAGCTGCCTGGCCAGAACACTGTTACCTTGCTGTCCTCCTGCTCCAGATGGCACATTCATAGTAGCTAAAATGTTCTGAAGGTCACTCAATTGAATGGGCTGGGTTGGGCTTGTGGCTGAGCTGGTTCCATTACCCGAACTGGGAACGGGGCTGGGACTGGTCACGGAGGCAGCCGCAGGAACGGACGGGGCAGGCGTTACACGGGTGGAAGAAGTCGTGGAAGATGGAGTCACTGCAGCCGACTGGCTGCGAGAGCTGGGCAAGATAATTAGGATAATTAATTCCCTGCAAAAACCTCTTGTATTCCGAAAAGCTTCTTTTCAAACCCTCCCAATATGAAAAACTCCTACCTCATTTTAGAGAGGTAATAAGCAGCCTTGATTCCCCCCATACTCCCCATTCAATAAGCCATGATTCCTCCCCCAGAAGTGGCAAGTTCACATTACAAAAGCCCTGCAGGCCCAAGGCACACGAGGCCTCCTACCTTGATGATGAGCTGCTGGTCGGGGGTCCCCCACTCCCGAGCAGACTGGCCAGCCCAGGCCCCGTCAGCGCGCCCAGCCCACCTTCCATAAACATAAAAGAAGAACAGGTTTAGACATTTATTTCTTCAGGTTTTCTGCACCTCTCTTCTCTGGAGAGGCTGCTCTTGTACCTGAGAGGTTTTATTTGGTAAAATAGAGGAGGGGGTGAAAGAGCCCAACCCACCCTCCCATGTCCTTAACAGAATCTTGTTTTCTGATCTTGCATCCCCATTAGAGAGCTGAACATCTCAGAAATGACTCAATTTCTAGGTGTACACAAGGATGAAGTTACTTCGGTTTGTACCGTACATACATCATTGCATCACAGCCCTCTCCTCTCATCTGCTATCCCAAAAATCCAACTTTTCTATGGACTTTAAAGCCAAGGCCCCCAGCAGAAGATCCCAGAGGCGTCTTTGAGTTACCACCACTCTCTACCCACAGACCAGGGGTTTGCAGCTTCAAACCTAACGCAAAGATGCAGGAACAGAATCAGCCAAGCTGTTAAACACTTCACAGGCAAAGGAAGGACAGCTCCACGCACCAAGTGCTCCCAGGGGAGCAGCCAGCAGGAAACCAACACCCCTATGCCAAAGAAACCAGAATCGGCCTCCTCCATCACACATCCAAACTACCAAGGACTTATTGCAGGGTCAAGAACCTCAGCAGGGAAAAGGCCTGGCTGCTGGGCCCCCCAGAGTTGTCAGGGACTCGACTGTCCCCCCACAACTCCTTTGAGCCACAGCAGCCAAACGCTCCATTTATCAAATGCTTCCCATCAGTGGGTCCTTGCACCACACCTGATTATACACACAAAGCACCTGCATTTCTCACCCACCTTTGGGAGCATCTGGGAACAGAGGACAGAACAACAGCACTCCGTGAGCAAACCCATGGCCAACTGCAGCTGCAGACCATGCAGGTCAGTCCCTCCTTGTACAGGAACAATCCCATGGAACCAACACTTCCTGTCACTCATCCCACAGCTTCCCCTACAGCAGGCATGGAAGGTAAGGCTCACCTGGCTGCACCACACACTGCTCTGCTCCATTTCATGGTAGAAGTGACCTAGAAGCAAGAGAGCTCCTTTGGAGCTCTGCAGAGCCCCAAGAGATGCAAACCAGATGTGAAGAAGACAACACTCCCAGGGGAAATGACCCCCAGGGATTCACCACAACCACGGTCTGCAGAGGCAAGCAGATGGTTCTCTTTCTGTTACATGTCAGTTTCACTTATGGCTGGATGTAAACGCAAAGAAAGAAGAATTGCTGAGGAGAAGTGTTGAGAAAAGGAGAACAGTCTCAGGATTAGGTGAAGCTTCAAGAGGAAGATCATTTCCAAACACATCCTAAAAGGCCAGAACCTTCCAACACTAACATGAGATTTGCATCTGAATATCCCACCAATAAGACTTGCATCTGAAGCGAAAAAGACACCAGCCAGATCCACAAAAACGGACTTCTGAGCTTAAGCACAGAACCTGAGTCACCGCCATCTGTGTTCCTTTGCCTACTTACACTCAAGGGTCTGACCTCTCAGAAAATGCTCCTGGAGCACAGATAGCATTGAGAACAGACCACAGCAGGGACTCCAACACACCCCTCAGCCCCTTCAGCAACCAGTGATTCCAGCTCTCCCCAGGGCCGCCCAGGAGAGACATCCCTGCCCTGAGCCTTGCTCCTCTGACTGGGGAGTGTTGTGGTGTGGGACCACTCCAACCTTCTTCTTGAACTCTTTTTACTTTGCACACAAATATTCACTGAATCAGAGACAACACAAGCAACCCTACAGCCTGGTAACCAGCACATTCACCAGGAACAAATCACTGGTTTTTGGCCCCTGCTCCAGTGAATATTTAGGAGGAAGAAAAGGAGTAGAAAAACACACGGGAAAAAAAAAGCAGAAGATTCAGTGCAGCAAGGAGCAGAACCAAGGTTCCTCGCAGATCAAGCCCTGAGATGAGTGCTGTGTAGAATCTGGTACCCTTTTTCTGTCCCTGAGCTCATCTCTGAGGCAGGGCCTTGCCTTCTCACGTGAAAGAAGCGCTATTGAGATCAATAGCACTACTTGAAAATATTGTCAGGTAAGATTTAACCTGGCAGGAGAAAATACCATTTTGGCATAAAGATATTAAAGCATTTTACCAAGTCCTCCTAAGCCCGTTGGTCCGATCAGCTGCATGAGCTGGTTATGGCTCATGTTTCCAAGAAGGCTTTGCAAGCCACCCTCACCTAAAAACAAAAACATTCTGAAACACAACATATTCACATAGTTTTTTTCACAGCACTCCAGCTCAAACAGCAGGAGATTAATTGGCATCACATTCTGTATGGAAAAACAGTTTCAAGTGTTTACTGATTCATGATCTTCATAAAAAATAAATGTAACTTGGCTTCATAGAGAGAGGTAAGACTCCAGAGAATCTACTGGAAACAAAGAGATTTCTCCTGGCAGTCTTAACTTTCAGCCTACACCTATTTTAACAGCACAGTTTATTCTGCTAAAAGCACATTTACGCTTCTGTATCAACATTGTCCCCAGCTCACCCTCCTTAGCCATCAGGGATTTCTTCCTAGGGAACTCTAAGGGCTTATTCTAGACATAAATTAAAAAAAAAAAAAGCCTCTGACGTGAAGAAGCAGAGAATGGACTGTACCTCCTAGCGCTGAGAGCTCGTGGCCTCCACTGGCATTCCCACCCAGTGCCCCTGGCATGGGGGGATTGTTGAGATACTCATTCACCTTACGGCAGTGCTCCTCATCCTTGTCTGTCTTCGGCTCCTGCAAGAGAATTGCTCTTGGTATGAGTCATACTGGGGGTATTTTGATCCAAGACCTTTGTCATTGGCTTCCCACAAACCTGCATCCAAAAGAAGAGTCGTTTTGATCCTGCCTTGAACTTCAATACATACACACGGCCCGTGGTGCACTGCGGGACTCTCTTGAACTCACAGTCATCAGGAAAAATAATCAAATCCTGGAAAGTGTGTCAGAAGAAACAAATGTTTGAGAAAATACATCAATATTCCTTTTCACCTACCAAAGCCCTCTGCCCTCCTCCACCAGCTTTCTTCCATCTGCTCCTCACTGCAGAGAGGACATGGAAGTGCAAGTCTGTCAGTGACGTTCTCACCCTAATTTGTCCTGGAGGAGCTCTTTCCACAGCGCCAGCAGATCAGAACATGACGCAACACCTCAGCACTGAAACACAACCTCATACTCACATCCTCCACGTTGCCCGAAGTCCTGTCCTTCCAGCAGAAGTGAATGAGGGAATCATCGGTTTGCTGGATGTAAACAAGGCCTTTTCTCTTGTCTGGAGTTACAGTGCTGCCTTTCAAGGACATCTTCCCTGCCCGAAATTCCACCAGGTATTTGCTCGAGGAGCCACGAGAGCCTGGCACCAGGCTTGGAAATAATGCACCTGAAGACATCCTGGAAAGAGAGAGAGCAGCAGGTGTGATGAGAAACCTTCCCACATCCTCCCTTCCCAATATCAAATTTCAACTTTTACCAGGTGGCTTCACAAAAGCAATCTGTCCCACTGCCAGCAGAATTCCAGGGTGATTCAATTGAGCTAAAGTGGAACCCTGGATGAAGACAGGCGGCTCTACAGCCTTCCACTAATAAAGTAAAGCCCGTGTGCTGAGGCACTTGAAAATGAAGCCAACGTCCCCCAGCGCTTCCTTCTTCAGTTCGAACCGTGGTTCAAAGCAGGAAGCCCTGCTGTACCTTCAGACTGCGGCTCCAGCACCCCCGCAGAGCCCCGCAGAGCCCCGCAGAGCCCCGCAGGCTGCCCCGTGCT
>NW_008236180.1:5888056-5900624 GCF_000691975.1 Corvus brachyrhynchos
TTTGTTTTTTAAAGCAGTTTTCGGTGAAAATTTTACTGGGAAATTGTTTTTAATTATTAAACAAGAATAAATACTTCTCATTAGTTCTCTTCTCTCTGGGTGATCTAGGATAAATTATTCCTGTCATTAATCCGGTGATTAATCGGGTGACAAGAACTCTATAAATGCTGGATGTGTGAAAAGCTGCTCCCCATTTACAACAGGATGTCACATCCAAGACACAAATGCTGTACAAAGTCAGCTTTCACGTTTATAACATTTTTTACCAGAAGTCCACTCTCTCCCCAGCTCCAGCTCGCACAGGGCCTCTCCACCATCACACCAACGTGAGGTCTCAGTGCTGGGAGCATTCCCAAGGCTGTTCCCGATGCCAATTCCCAGCCACTGCAGGTTTCCAGCCCAGCACCGCCGGCAGCGCACAGCCCTCGCTGTCCTGCACCCCAACCACCCCACGGACTGCAGGGCAAAGGTGCTGAGGAACAGAGTTCCCCAGGGCTGGACACCTCCCCCCAGGGCTGGAGGTGTCCAAAGCTCCAATTTAAACCATCTTTGTCCAGTGAACATCACAATAAAATTAAGGTACAGCCCCAGAGCTGGCAGAGCAAAGCCAGAGTCCTCCTCCCCCCCTGCCAGCTGCTCTGTAGGAGTCTCACAAAAATCTCGGCCACCATCCAGAGGCCCAAAAGGTATTTATTAAGTATTTATTATAGTTTTCTTTCTAGCTGGTTTCTCTATGTAGCTGTATTAACATATACTAACACAGTTATCTTATATACAGTGTTTAATCAAGTTATAAAAGTGACATTCTTTCAAAAGGTGCAAAGTTATTAATGTTTTGACACGTAAACTACTGAGGCAAGATCTGCATCGAAAATCAAACTTTTGGACTTTGAGAGCATTAGGAATGCCAGAGCTGGCCAAGCAGAGCCATGTGGGCAGTGCAGGGAAAGGGTTCTGGAAGTGTTGCTAATGAAGAACAATAAATTAGAAGAATGGATTTGGAACTAATCTGAAATTTTACTGAAAGCTTTAGACTAAAGGAAGGGGAGAAGAGGGTGAAGATGTAACTAATGAAGTGTTTTTACATTGGAAATGTTCCCAGTTTCTTTTTATACCCCATGAAGATTCTATACTGAAGTTTGGATTAAACACGTTGGTACAATTGTTTCATGCTTTCACATAATGACAAGGCTTTAGGTCTTAGAATTTAAATCCTGGCTTAGACAAAAGGGATGCTAACCTGTACACCTCCTCTTAGAAACAGAACATCTGTACAGTTTTTTTTCCATTCAGGCAATTTCTATTTATATGCATTGCTTTAAAAACACCACTCCAGCATTAAACATCCTATGTAGTGTAAGCAAGTTTTAAACTCCCACTGGTCTAATATGTGATTCCTTTCAATCCTCACCTAACAAAAAATTCCCTATGGCACGTGCAGCGACTTTGAAAAGGGGGGTTACACTGCCTGACACTGTCATTACAGCTCAGGTTTTTACCAAAACTATTTTTATGCTGTTCCATGTGGAGCAGCACTGTCTTTACAGAAGTGTCTGTGCCCTTACTAGGAACAAACACAACCCCAACTGTGCCACTACGTCCAGCTCAAGTTCTGAGGATTTCCATCAACACAAGGTACAAATTTTGGCAACAGAATCAAGTTGCCATGAACAAGATTCAGATGATGTCCTTCCTTACTGCTTTGAAGTTTTACAGCTTCTCTTATTTTTCCAATGAAGACAACTAAATTTCCCCCAAATTTAATCTAATTGTTGTACACATGACTTGATAGAAGAATTTCTCTATAAATATGTTAATTTTCCTTTGCTGTTTAATCCTGTGGCTAAGAGAGAAACACTTCAAAAATCTACTTTCTGGATGAAATCCCAGATGTTTTGGACATTAAACAGACCAGTTCTTTCTTGAACTCCTCATGTTGCTGGCACTTAACAGCAACAATTTCTAAATTACTGTAAACTTCACAGCAGCACAGCCGCTCTCCATTTTCGCCTGGTTACTCAATTAAAAACTTTCATAAAAGAAGCAGCAACATTAGGATCAGTTTTGATTACTGGACCTAATTTTTCAAGCCTCTCTCCCCACCCTGCCCCCTGAAGTGTACCACTTGAAAGAAAATGAATGCATCAGTTCAGTAATTGATTATTTCCAGTATTATACGGCTTTGATGGTTTGATATGGAACAAAAAAAAAAACCATCCCATTTTTTGACATCACGTGCTCACAGGAAACTTGTAATAGGTATAACTCTGCCAAAGCTTTAAATTGATTCTGCTTTTTCACAACATACAAAACAGACATGACCTAATAATGAGAAACATGCAAACCAAAACTTCCCCAAAACATGAACCTGTGTGGATACACACATGGAAGTGCTTCCAAAGGAAAGTTTAGTCTAGAAGCATTCACAGTGCCAAAGCTGCCAAAGGTAGTGCAGAAGAGTTAAGCCTCCAAGTGGTAGCAAGCAATATATTGTACATTGTAACCACCTCAACATTCCTGCTATTGCTTCCGAAGCTCCTCCTATGGTAAGAACAGCATTTGACCTCAGGAAAAGCACATTTCGGGTGTGCCCTTCCCTTCTCCTAAGGTATGCTCTATGGGATTTATCACAGGTATACAGTTTAATGCTCACAGTGTCCCAAAGTTGTGAAGACTCTGTAACAGACAACTACAGTATGAGAGGCTCAGGCTGGGTTTTGTGTCCCAGGTCTCTCAGTTATGGAATTGTTGGGAAGGGGGCCGAGAGCTCCCATCTCCAGGGAGTGCTACATACAGTATGGGGAGTGTGACAGGACTGGGTTTGATCCTGTTGGTACCATGTTGGCTTTTCATCCCTGCTCCGAGTGCCAAAAACTTCAGCTTCTTCACTATTGTACTAAGTAACAAGGATATTATCTCTATTTTATTTAACTTACGTAGTTTTCAAGGATGTTATGTGCTCTACGGATACAGCGTATCCTCCTGCCAGAGAAACTAGGGGAGGAAATGGAAAACCAAAGGTCCCTCTGAAAATTAGTGAAAACTTGATGATTCCAGGTGCAGCTTTATGGAATGAGCGCAACAGTATTTAAATATTTGGCAATCCAACATTAGTGATAATTAAACCATTGATTGTTGACTGATAGAATTTCTGTTAAAATTGACTTAGAAAAGCTGGTTTTTGCTATCAACAAAACCAGAGTAACTGGCTTGGAATGAAATCTAGTAACTAGATGTCCGGATGAGATGAGCAATTAGTTCTGGAATCTCAATATATGTCTGGACAGTCTGAGAAATTTCTATCAAAATAGCCACCTGAGTACAGCCAATCTGGAGTCCCAGTGTATGGGTTAGTGCCTTGATGAAACCATCTGTAACACAAAAAAGAAAAAGAAGAGAAACAATAAAAGAAAAAAGCGAACAGAGTGAACAGTTATTAAAAGGGAAAAAAATCCCAACATTGCTTCCTTCACAAAACGTTCTAAAAATACGCTGGTATTTCTTATCAAAAAAATTCTCAGGAAATATTCTGAACATGAAAAACATTGAACTTCCTACACAATTATCACCACCTTGTAGAGTGCCTTTTTTTTTAGCATAAAGTCAAGGAGTATGGAATGGATTTTAAAATTGCTGTCCTATTCAAACTAAAAATAACATCGATACTCTATATATATTAATTTTTACTTTAAAAGGATGCTAAATCAGTTACACAATCATTTTTGGAAATTTGCCCCAAGAAGAAACAGTTTCTGTTCTATGGAGCTATGCCCTGCCAAGAACATCAACAGCTGCTCACTTTTTAACCACGTTGACCAAAACCTATTTTATATTCTCTGGAAGAGATTTTTCAAGGCATTAACTGGAACTAATCTGTAGCTGCTCCTCCAGGCTTTGGGAAAAGAATGCTTTCTCTTCTGAATTTCATAAAATCATGGAGCATCCCAAAGTTCTTGCCTTTGAAGGAGGCAACTGCAGCGACTGGCCATGAGCACACACTTGACTGCCCAGCACTAGCAGCTGTGAAAAGCACCCTGTGGGAGCAGCAGCCAAATCACACATCTCTCCCTGATGCACTCTGTGACTCAGAAATCACTTGAATATGCAATCAAAAAAGCAATTTCTGAAGTATCCAAGCCAAAAAATACAGAAAGTGTGAAAATAAAAGGCCCTAGAGGGCCACAATGTCTTGCTCAACTACCAAAAGGTGGACAGGAATTGGTTAAAGGAGAGATGACACTTAACATTTTATTAATTCTAACAAAAACATTACCTCTGTAGGTTTAAAAAAAAAAAAAAAAATCCAGCATTACCACAGTATTTAATTATGATAGGTTTCAGCATTTATTATTAGATAATTTGTCCAGGACAGACTTATCAGCAATTTTGGCTTCCAGCTACATATTTAATTGTTGACCCAACAATGCTTTCAGTGACACTACAAATTGCGCTGTCACGGAAGCAATCAGACACATGCTGTCCTGAATAAAAACAATTCAAGCAGAGTATCCAGCTATTCCAAGCTTCAACAAATTCCCCCTTCCTTGCCCCTTACCGTGTGTGCCACTCCACCTCGTCTTTCGCACGCTCCTTGCGAGCAGCTCTTTGTTTCTCTTCTAATCTCTCCTTCTCTTTGCTTGCCACATCTAATCAATGTTTCAAGAGAAATTGGTTACTTAGCAAAACAAAAACAAAAATGCAGAAAACACAGGAAAGACGAGAGAAATAAAATAGAGCTCATTTAAGCACGAGAAATCATTTGCTGTACACAGTCTCAGGCAACAAAAACCTCAAACTCATTTCAGAAAAGTTGCTGCTACAAACACAGAGCTGAAACTGAAATGCTAGTGTTTTATCTCTCAGAAACACTGTACTGAGACAGCAGGAACAAACTCAGATTAGACATGAGAGTGATTTTTTTCAGTATTTGGCCATGTGTTTCCTCTGACAAACAGCAGAGCAGCAGAGCATGTCTGCTCACCACATGTCTCTCCAGACAAACTCCAGAGCAAGTGGAGCACGTCTGCAGCTCCTCCCAAGCTAACAAACATGCAAACACACCATAGCACAGGACAGCAGCCCTGGGATCCACCTGGGATGCATCTGCTCCCCCAGGCTTTACTGGGAGAAAACAGACATCATACACTATTCAAAAGCATGTTCATTGCACAGGATGAAAAAGAGTTAAGGCTGCTCTGGGAACGAGAAACTGAGGGCAGTGTTTCCTGCATCGACCTCCCTTCAGCCATGCCTCCCAAACCTTACTCATGTGCCAGTACTTCCTGCAGCAAACACACACCCATGTTCCCGTTCTCCATGTTCCTGATATCCGGACGTAGCCGGCAGTCCGTGGGAGCCAATATCGCTTCCATGCCCTTTTCCAGCTCATTGAGACTCACAGCAAAACTGGTGAAATTGTACATCTGAAAAGCAAATTAAAGAGAACACACAAGTTATTCCAGCAAAGCAGTGCTAGGTTCCCTACAGTGAATGGATACAACAAACAACACTTCCAAGAGAAACTGCTGAGTCAAAGCTTCTCCCACTGGCTGCCCCAAAGGCGAGGTTAGGTTCATACAACACCAGCTGCATTTTTTGTTGGAGGGGAGGAACAAGAAAGGGCAGATGGGGATAGAATCACAGCTTTCATTTTTTAAGCAGTCTTTACTTTGGAGGATTAAGACAGATTTTCTACCGTATTGATATTTAACATCATGATTTTTAGGAAAAAGCAAAACAAAACAAAACCACCCACACCTAAAAGACCAAAAAATCTCGTTGAAACTATGGAAATTAATATCCAGCTGCCCAGTTACTGCAGCCTGTGGCAGCCTATCTTGGAACAGCAGGGCCAGCAGAAGGGAATGTGTATCCATATTTTAGCCACTCTCAGTGCAAAGATCTCCCAGGCAGGTTAACCTAAGTGCCCAGATTCCCAGCTGCACTCAGAGCATGCATTCCTTGTGCCAGCTCAGGCACAGCAGGGCTGCTTTCAGCACGGGACTGAAGCAGAGCTTCTTGGAGTGTAATTTCAGTGCTGCAGCAAGAACTGCCAGAGCCTGGCCCTATGCCAAGGAGTGACACTGCAACAAGGTTCCCTGGACCATTACTCATGCTCCCCTGGGTAAGTCACCAGCAAGAGCAAGGCACAGGCTGATAGGAACAGTTACCTGTGATGAGTTTGGTGGCCTACAATTTATTCTCCAAAGCAATTTACTGCCTGGTATGAACTGCACCGTGTCTTGAACCTCTGGCATATCATCAGCCTCATCATTTTCAGATTTAATATCTTCTTCACTCTGAAACAGAGATAACATTTGGCAGAGGAACAAAGGAACATTGGATGGTTTCATCTAGAATTCTGCAGTGACTGTTGAAGAATCTGTTCACATTTGAGACACTGAACACTCCTGTACTTCTGCCTCACCCCTCCTGTTTGCTTTTCCTCACTCTGTATACAGTCCCTCCCATTTTTATGTCTTGCTCCTAATACCCCCAGATAGTCTCCTAACACTTAAATGAAACTTCAATATCTGTTCAAAATAAAACCCCAGCAACAGTAATAACAGTAAATTCATGTCTTTCAGAAGTGTTTTCTCCAGCTGCCCCTTCTATCCTATGCCATAGCTTAATTTCACCTCACATGACCATTATTTCTTCAGGTGCAAATGAGCCAAGACTGAAATTTAAACCAGTTTCCAAGTTAGTTCTTAAGTCATAAATAGGGCAGACCTGTTTTTGGGTATTGCTTCATCATTTGCAAAACATTTGGATGTGTGGTTAAAAAAAGACAGGCCCTCGTTTCAGTCTGATTTCCTATGATCCAGACTCCAATCACAATTATCACTGCCAGTTTTCTCACTGTGAAGACTGTGTCCCTAAGTTTATGAATACAGTGTCTTTCCTTCAAAGTTCCTTTGTTACCAGCTGCACTGCTGTGCTGCACATATAAAAATCCAATGTGCGGGAGGCTGCTCTCAGAATCTGAGAGAATCTGACTGCTGCAGGACACAGACAGCTGCATTGTGGAACTTTAGAGGATTTCACCATGAGAACCCATTGAAAACCACAACAACCAGAAGGGAAGTTTGAGGCAATAACATCCTGGAGTGACAGTAACAGTTTTCCTCACTCCCACCCCCTTTCTATTTTCTTTCTGCCCTCTCTGACATGGGTCATTTGTTTGACTCAAAAATACCCTACTAGGTTAAACAGGGCCTGTTTCATACACTAGAAAACAGCTCCATATGGTTAAGAGTCTAATTTCAATAATTTGATTTGAGTATTCATTATTCTAAAAGACACTTCTAGGCTACTTTCCATGTCAACATCTAGTTTACTGTTAGACAGTTCCCCATCTAAATATAGTCTCAACAGGAAGGAAGGAAGGAAGGAAAGAAAGAAAGAATTGATTTTCTTAAGATGAACAGAATCTTATTATTTTTAAAAAAAGTCAAAATATAAGCTTGTACCATGATGGAATACAGAGGCAAAAGCAAGGCCTAGATTCTTCTGATGTGAATACTTTTAAAGTTTGAGCCTCTTAACATCGAGAGATTAGCTTCTGTTTAACTTTTCATTTTCAATGAGTAACTGTTGATACCAGGAAACCCAAAGTCCTCTGCTGCACCATACAGTACTTCCCATTTTCTATATGACACTGAGGATTTGACAGCAACTTACCTGACACTGCTTTAATATGAAGCATGTTTCCAGACCTCTTTGTTGTAAAGATTTTCTACATCATGAATTCTGAAAAGCTGCATCACCAAAAAGGGTATCTGACTTAAACAAAATGATTATTCTTTTTCCTGCCCAAATCCTAGTACTTTTACGGCTGGAGTTGGCAGTAGGGCCACCTTCCTCATTCAAAGACTGGACAACATCAGCTTGGGGGTTGATATTTGATGACTGACTAATCTCCAGCAGACACCATTCCCCTGAGCTCCCTTCCATGCCAGCAGCTCACACTACAGCCTGCAAAGCTCAAAGTGCCAAGTGCCTTCTCACTGCCCCATCCAACCCCTACCAAATGACAAGTTTTAACCCTTCATTCACCTAAATAAGAGGTTTTGATTTCATTTCTGACATTTCAGTATCTTTTCTCCCTAAAGAATCCTTCACCTTACCGACTTCTTCTTCTGCTCACCACCTCTCTTCTCACTCTTTTTGTAGGTCTCATATGTGGTGGGATCAGTGCACCACAAACATTCTGTCCACTTGCCATAGATCACACACAGCTTCTTCCTGCTGCAGAGAAAGCAAAGGACACTGAGCTCTTCCTTCTTACTGAGCCTTCTAAGCCTAGCCCTGCAGATTCTGATCTATATTAAATACCCAGCTTCCTACTTCACCACATTTTATGTTTCTATTTGCAGATTTCACAGAATGGGTGACTCTTAGAAAACACAGATGTTTGATAAGGCAAAGAAAAGGTTTCAGCTCATTCCAGCCCTCCAGAACAGATCCTCATGACAGTCACATGCTTTTGCCACTGCTAAATGAATGTGGGTACATCAAAGCCAATTATAATACAGAGACTCAGAGTCACAAAACAGGTTTGGGTTAATTAAAAACTTCTAACAACCACATTCTCATTATTTAAAACTGAAGACTGGAATTATGACTGTACAATAGTAAATCAGTTGCAACTACTCTGCATTTTCCCTTTATTTCCAAAAGCTGGACTGGAGAGTTTTTCTAATAATGCTTGAAAATGATCATCTTGGAGTCAGGGGGTTTAATACTGACACAGAGAACAAAAATGGGTTACAAATTACATTGGTAGCAACTTTACAGTCACATCAGCTGTGGTCACTATGCAAGCAAAAGAAATGCCCCAGTGTTTAAAAACAGAGAGATCAAGAGGCTTTTATCACTTACTGCTTGTCCTGGATATATCCCTCTACTCTGTGAAGCTCTTTCCCAAACAGTCCACACGGTTTAAAATTAAGGACACATTTATCTCCAGTACTGTGGAGGAAATAAGTACATGCTTAGAGAAGCAAGCCCACAAATACATTAAAAAATTTACTTTTCAAACTTACTTAGCTTTTTTAATATAGTTACAGTTAGCTGGTGGTTAGTTATATACATAATTATTTTTATTTAACTATGGTTTATTGTCTGACCCGGGCTTTAAAAATAGCACACAAATTTCAAAATTCCACAGAACTAACAAATTTTGTGCAAGTACAGGAGACAGGATCGCAGATTTCATGCTATGAGAAGTATTAAACAGCAGCTCATTGGGTTGAAGCTCTCATTTATTGAGAGAGCAACACATGCAGGAGTAATAGTTCTCACAAAATTCCCTCCCTCATCATTTAGAAGGTAATTTATTTTATGTAAGTAAAAAGCTTTTATACAGGCAGTTGGCAGAGCAGTTGATGCTCTCTAAATTCACATTTCCCAACTCTACAGTCATTTTTCTGTGCTGTGCCCTTAATTTAAGACATTCTCCATTATCTAAACTAAAAAAGTGACAAATCACAATCAACACCGAGGAGGTCCAATCTGCCTCTGACAATTATTTCATTTAATGGTTCTGGAGTTAAATTTAATTTCTGTTCTCTGTTAATGGGGCTGAATTTGGATGGGTAACTCACAGATGTAAAACCTTTGCACTCCATAGGCCATCTGGCTTTGTGCCTTTTCATTAATAACGTTATGATAGTAAGCCCAGGCCTAGGGATAATTTGCATTTGTCAGGAGAAGTAAAAAACAACCCCACAAAAAGACAAAAAAAATCCCCACGAGACTTTGGAGCTACAAAACAAAGCTTCCTGTGTGTCTGACAAAAATCAAATCTGCTCTGTAACACAATGACCACAACAATCCCTACAGCCCCTGGGTTCATGATCAGCATTACCTGTGATTTACAATTTCTACCACTCCGTACTGCTCTAACCACAGTTTACCAATAATTACATTATGTACACAACAGGTTGGATTTGTCCATGTGTAAGCTTCATTGTGCCTGTCAAGGAAATAAGAGAAGGAAATCATTTTCTTGAGCTTGAGATGGAATGCAAGCCTGTTTTCAATTCTGTTCATGGCAGGGCAAAATATGTAACACTCCTCTGAACAGCCAGCACTCAGCTTCATAACAGAAGAGAAACAGACTGTTCTTTACAAGCCAACAATGTGTTGTATCCAAACACTGGTGCAAGTTCATACAGTGATATTACCCTTATTTTTCTCCCTTCTCATGTAAGTTTTACAGCTGCTGTGCCTTGGATTACAAATTTCAGCCCTACATAAAGGGCAGTTCAGGAATTCATCTTTTAAATTTGCACTTGTAAAGTTGTAAGTGACAAAACATAATATCTGCAGGAGAACCAGACTAACAAACTAATGCCCAACAGTATCTTCTACTCAATTGCTGCAGCAGTAAATTGCGTAAGTGGTTTCCACAAACACGTCACAAGTTTCCTCATCAGTATTTGAGGCCTGTTCCAGTGCCACTAAAGGTAATTTTGAGGTGTGAGTGGTTTTTGCTTTGTTTAAGTCAGTTATTTAACACTAGTGGGACACAACAGCACTACTGCAAGCTCCACAACCATGACATTTTAAAATTCAGTTTACTATTCAATTCCATCCTTTCCCCAAAGACTTACTGAGAAAAAGGAAAAATCCTAGAATTGATTTTCCATTTGATTTCATTTTTGGTTTATTGTTTTGTGAAAATCTTTAAAGGTGAGTTAATACAGTCTAAATCCCTAAAAGACATTATCATATAAATGATCAAAAAGTTAAACAACAGGATCCTATTGTCAATAGCAGTCAAAGCCACCTATTCACACTCATCTTTCCACGCTGGTAGGAGAAATACTGAAGTTACCTGGTTGGCAATCAATCCATCTTAGGAAAGCTTGTAAACTCTATTTTAATACAAAACACAGAAAAAGCAGTGTCCTCTGTAAAAAATGCCTTGTACTTCTACATCCAGTGAGCATGGAGAGAACACTCCTAGCTAATGTTTCCAACCCATCTGTCATTTTCCAGTACAGAGAAATAACAGATCATTGAAGTCTCACTATTTCCCACAGCTCCTTTTCTTCAAGGAGTCTTTAGAACAATGACAACTCTTCAACTGGGGGGGAAAAAAAACCCAGAATCCCTCAAATTCTTCCCCCCAGCCTTTAAACACAGTTTTATTCCTGAACTATTTTGACAGCAGAAGCTTTATAGCATAAACCAAAACACAACACAAGGCACTTATGGTCAGTGCTGATGAACTGAAGCACTTATTGTGTTGGAGAAGTGAGGGAAAAGTGTCTTCTAATGCTCTGAAAAATAGTCATGGTTAGCATAAAGGCACAATTTAATACTGACTCCCAGCTTTGCTTCCCAAACAGCTCCTTGTTCACTCAGGCCTTGAGCTGTTCTCAGACTACTCAAAGCAACAGAATGGTCTGAATCACAACACTGAGAGGCTCAAAATTTCATTTTAACTTCTGCTGCTAACTTGAAGCAATTATTTAAAATAAATGCTTTAATTGTTTATATTCCAGTTTAAATCTCAGCCTTGATTAGGCTCAGCAAGAATTTTAACAGTATCCTACATAAAGGCTCTGAAGGAACAAACATTATTTTGGTAACACCTGCATTCTGCACTAACATTCACAGTTCCTTCTACATTCAGAAGAAATTTCCTTTACTTCCATCACCATTTATCTTCAAGACCAGTTCATACTTTTATGAACTTGGAATATTAGATGCCAACAGCTAAAAAAATTAAACTACTTCCAAAAGAAAGTACAGGAAAAGTCAATGCTTGCTATGGCAGGCAAGTTGATTTTTCATTAAAACCAAATGCCTAGAACTTTCTTAAGTCAACATTTCAAAACCACCTCAGAGTTAGGCCTCAGAAAGGCTTTTATAAAAGCACCAATTGCAGAATACTTTATTTGCAATTGTTCTAGTGCATCCTCGTGTCCCACTTGGGGAAGTTCCAGAGTCTTTGTACCATCAGGGCACAAAACAACTCATGGCACGTCACATAATTTATGAGAGACAAGAATGGGAGCAATCTGGAGAGACATTCTTGATTTCAGTAGGAAGCTGATCCTTCTCTGCAAGTGGCAATCCTGACAAGTTTCTGCTTGTCTGCCTTACCACAGAACAGTTATTGTGAGATGCAGCTCTTTCCACACAAACACTCACACAAACCACCAAAACCAACAGCAATATTGAAAACTGAGATGAGCGTGAACAGCCCAGTAAGAGAATTTTATCTCTATATTTAAATTTTACATGTCTTCACAGAACTAGCTTTCAGTAGCAATCAATTTGTAAGAAATGCTAATTTTCAAGCTGGAAAAACTGGGTCAAACTGCTACAGCTATAGAAGCATAACACAAATTAAAAAAACAGCTCTGAAATTAAGCAGTGAAAATTAACTTGTAAATCAATTCTTACAACCTCTTCAGCAAGGGGTTTTTAGGTAATCATCCCTGAAAAGCCAACAGGGTTATCACCAATAAGTAAAAAAAGTTATTTATTTCTCATCCTCATTTCAGAAGCTCCAAAGTAATTGTTCCCCGAGGCTCTGCTTCTATACTCT
>NW_008236180.1:5900640-5923214 GCF_000691975.1 Corvus brachyrhynchos
TCTTTCCCCAGAATTTTAGTTTGGGATAGATTGATCCATGAAATATGAAGTCCTTATTGAGGCCTTCAGAATAAAATGCACTAATAGGTGGGTGGTGGCTGACTTGTTCAGATATAAACCTAAATCCTAAATCCTCCCTGGCAACAACAAAAGAAGAGTATTAAATAGTAAGTATATTTTTAATATTGCAAGAGAAAAGAGTTGATACTTTAAAAAAATGTGAAGTATTTTTAGATTAAACTGAAGGTGAAATTTTTCCTTTTCTAGTTCCATGACACATTTACAATTAATGAAATGAAAGGATTTCTACTCTGAACGCTTTCTTTTTATACCTCAAACCAGGTTTCTACCCAGAAAAGCATCTGAAGAAGTTTCACTGAAATAACTCATGAAAATACAGAGACCCCGTGGGCAGCATGAAAAGGTCTGACTGAAAATTCTTTACTCCACTGCAGACATATCACCCATTTATTTGAGGAAGCCGAAAGTCCTTCAGACTAATTTCTCTATCTGACATGATCAACAAAACAATATTTAAATTAATTAATAGTGTCTGTTCAGGAAGTGTCTTTGGTGGAAGAACATGAGCCAATTTTCCTCTAAATAATTCTCTGCATACTCTGCCTAAACTTAGAAATAAAATTATTAGCTTTTATAACAACTTCCCAGAAATTTTGAGGTAGTTTGAAGAAAAGAATTTTAGCTATACTCTGAAATATATTTTACTGGTATTTTACTACAACCAAACCAGTGTGAGAGTCTGCTAACTCAAGAACACAAACAACCCCAGCTCCCAATTTAAAGTAATTACTACCTGGTTAATTCATAGGTTTCTCCTAACAGCGGGTTAAATGGTTTGCCAGTTCTCTCCCACTGAGAAGCTACAGCAGAGACTGCAAAAGCAGCTACAGCCTGTAAGCAAATTAAGAACACATTGTTATGAGAATAGTGCATTAAAACTCTAAGTTGAATATATTATATTTTTTGCACATACAGTATTTTATTAGTATTCTACAAAGGAATTGCTTTATATTGTTTCAGGCCAAAACATTTGTAAACCATGGGATAAATGATATAGAAGTGGGGAAATATAAGCACTTATTAAGAATCTCATTTCCAACAGGAATTATTTTCTGTGGTAAATTCTGCCAGGTTACATTCTGCCCCACCTACCTCTAGGAGATCAGCCTGGTTTTTTAAATCTACTTTTCCCCACTTTGACTGCCCCCCACCCTCAGCTTGTTGGGAAGAGAGCCTTGCTTTCCTAGTGCCAGGAAAGAACTATTTCAGCACAGACGTGACTTCTTGAACCATGCCAGCAGGTTCAGGTGACACTGAGGAGCTCCTGCAGGCTGGGAAATGGAGGTATGGACCCCACAAACACAGGATCCAAGATAAACACTCCAGTTTCACTTAAATAAATCAGAGCTGTGAGCAATACCAGCATAACCTGATGCACACAGGTGTCACCATATTCACTTCCTTGGTGTGAGACCAGCCAGGTACTATATCCTAATCCCAGTAACACCCAGTTTTGGAGAAAAAAAGAGAAGCAAAAGTTGGCTCTGTCACAACAATTTTTCATCCATAACTTCAAAATCATGAGGCCACTCAACAAAGCAATTTAGAGTGACATGAAGCCAAGATTTCATCCTCACAACTATAAAACCACAAAAAGGGTCACAGTTAAATGAGTTGAGATCCTTGGGCATGGTCAGTTGTGGCACTTTCCTGCTCTAGACTTTTGTTTCAAACTCTGTGCACAGCATGGAGTGTGAAAGTGTCACAAATATTCGATACAGCCACTACGAAAGAAGAAACTCATCTAGACAGACAAATTGGGCATTCTTACGGTAGCCCCTGAGAAAGAAATACACTGAAGTGAGAAATTATCTTAAAATCAAAGACCATGAGAAAAAAAAAACAACTTCTGAACTACCCAGAAGGTGGTAGGGGTTCTTACCTGCATTCTTTCCAGGGGATCTGCATGACTACAAGCCTTATTAATGAGGTATATATGCTCCATATATTCTGTTATCCTTTGAAGGAAACTCAAGGGCTCGTTGAAGACAATGGGCATCGTAATCTTGGACAGCTCCTATATAACCAAAGGGCAGGTTCACTTCTTAGACACAACACTAAGTTAACAACTGGCAACAACAAGAATTTTCAAAATAAGTTGTGGGTGAGTTTATTTATAGTATTCCTCAAAGGATATTTGGCAAGCCTGGAGCAGACCTCCAAATGCTACAGCTGGAAGCATTGCAGAACCTTACTTGCAATCTCAAATAACAACTTAAAATATTGATCCAGCTAACCTAATAAATTCCCAGAGAATGCTACCTTCTCTGCTGTGGTCTGTGTAAAGCAGAAGAGGTTAAAATTTCCATAGGTAGCAGCAATAATGTGCTAACCCAGCTCTGTGCTGATACTCAAGTGCCACACACTCCTTGGAAACCCTCACAGGCTTATTTGCATAAAATCTATCCATTGTACTGCAGCAACCACAAATTATTTTTTGAAAGGAACATTTACATAAAGAATAGTACTTGAATTGCTCTACCAGATTTTAGTGACTTTATTTAAGCAACCTGTTATTTGTGTCAGACCATTTCTGGTTTCACATGTGGATACAAGACAGACACGAAGTTCACGCAGAGATTTCCAATTCCCCCGGTCTTTTACTATACCCAAGCAAATTTGGCTGTTTAATTACAAAGTTGCACTTGTGACTGAGCATTAAAGCATTAATGTAAGTGCTTAAAACTTAAGAGAAAGCAGAAGGCCACCAGATGAAGCTAATGCAACATTTTCCTCACCTTGGCACAGGCAGTAAGGGAAGAAAAATGTTAACCTTAACCGACTTAAACTGATTTGGTCCAAGCAAAAGGTTCTAGTAGATGGGTCACTAATCCCACCAAAAGGAGTTTTGAGAGTACAGCTGTATGTCCTAGATGACATGAATTTATAAAATAAAGCCCTAAATCACATTTTGCTAAGAAAAGAATAAAAAAAGCAGGTAAGAGAGCATTGTGTCTATCAAACATATTTGACTATATTTTAATGGCTTTAGCCTAGTTCTTAAAGGACAGCTTCAGAAACACCAATCCACATGCTCTAACAGCTAAAGAAGATATGGAAATAGTACTGTTAATAAATAAATGCTGAGATTTAGAGTTGCAGTTTAAAATTGTTTCCTAGTGAAAACAAAGAAAAATGCACCAGGTGTTATTCTGTGTCTTGATGTTTAACAATGAAACTAACCAGCTGGCATTAGGAGCCCTAACACAGATGCTTCATTCAAGCTAACTTACCAGTCCAATGCATTTTTTTAATATGCTCCACACACTAAAATCACTTCTAGAAAACATTGGGGCAGGTAATGATGTCCTGTAATGGAAAAAAAAAAAAAAATCCAGCTGTCATTATCAGCCCATTAAACAACAAGCCATTTTCTTTTGCAGGTATGGAGGCAACTTACAAGGGAAGCAAAGCATCACCCCAGACTTGGCACAGGAAGCAGACACGTGAAATGACTTTTCAGTTCCAGAGAATTACCCTCTCCCACGAGAACAGCACCACCCCAAAAGCTATGAGCCAGCACGTGCTCACCTCTCATTTCCTATGCAGCTCTATGTGTTTACCTGTGTCTCTTAATCCCATTCTCTTGTATCTCTGTCTCTCCATTATGCTTTCCAGTCCTACTGCTTTGGTGTGGATCTAGATCAAGCATTTCTGGAACTTTATGATTTGCTTCTGAAAAGTCTCCTGAAGAATTGTCAGAATCAAAGCCTGTATAAAAACCAAAAGGCAACAGTTTTCTTTGGAATCTTACCATGCCACAGAGTGCCACTCACATTTTGCAAGTGTCACACCTGAAGGACACTTAGACCAGGTTAGTTTATTTCAAAGAGTATCAGAGTGAAAACCTTTTATTAAGAGACCTAATTTCCAGGAGTATTATGAGCCAATTATTGTATATGAATCAAGAATTATCATTTTTCACACTGCTGAATATAAAACTAATTTAGAATCTTAAAAGCTCTCAAGTAACTCCTAATCAGATTAGCTGCATTGTCTCTTTTTCAGAGCTGCAGCGTAATTAAAATAATTTGGTTCAGTTCTGTAGCTTTCCTCAAAGACCTTAAATAAATTAAACTTAGGCTGCTAACAGGCAAGGAGAAAAAGAAAAAAGAGAAAAGAGAAAATGGCCATTTCACAATGCAGGGGCAAACACACCCAGGCAACTGCAACCACAGAAATGTAGGATTTCAAACTTCTTTTTGCCACCCATATGTGCAAACCATATAACACTTCCCTAATGGCTGCAGCAGGAACATGTGGAGACCAGGATGAATCATTCCCTCAGCTCTACAAGTGACCCACAGCGTTACCTACAGGAGGTGGCTGCATTTCCTATGTCCCGAATCCACCCACTTGGTCAAGAGCTACTGGAAACACCACTGTAACCATACCCCAGCTTGCAGCAATATGCTTGGAACGGCTTTAATCCCAAAAATGTTAAACCACCAGGAATCTGTAGAACACGAACTTTTGTATTAAGCAGCCCTAAGTAAAAGTTGGACTAAACTAACAATCTAAGATTCCAGTCTAATGATTTTATTTTTTAGTAACATAAATTACAGAAATAGTAATAAAAAATAATGACAATTTTTGCTTTGGCTTTGAATAAGAAGATTTTAAAAGCATTCTATGCACCCCTACACACACCCTTGGGTCTCAATCAACAGCAAGAGGCCTCCCCTCAGTGCTGCTACCCAGACTGACTGCAGAAACAAAACATTTGTCAACCACAACAGCATCACCACAGAGAACCCTAAAATGATCAATTAATACAATCCTTCACTACTGCCACAGTACTACAACAGAAAACACTGCTGATCGTTCACTGTAATAAAGGAACATCTTTGCTGAAATTAATTCTAAGATCATTAAGTCCTTCCTGAGTGCCAAAAGGGTCAATTCTTCCTCAAGAAAGACTTGAGTTTCCAGCTTCCAATTTAAGAGTCAGAATCAAAAAGCAACATGAAAATGTGGGTATTTGCTGGCGTACAAATTTTGCCATAGTTTGAAGGAATACATAACAATTCTTGCATTCCTTTCATTCAGCTGTCACAACCTGGGCAGCCCCTTGTCTTTGTGCTGAGTTGCCATCACACTCAGTTACAGCCTGGCCCAGAGTCCAGCTGTGGGTACAGAAAGATTCTGAAATATTACAAAGCCTGTAAACACTCTAATGGAGTAAAGAAATCAGTTGTGACAAAGATTATTTCCATTTCAATTTTAAATAGACTAAAATGCTGTGATCCTCTGCCATTAACTTTTTAAAAAAGCAGTACTTCAACTTTGTTTTAACTTCTTCAATGGCTGCTTTTGCTGTATTAGAGCAATTCATGCAAGGCACACATTCCAGAAACAAAAAGCTGCACTTTTTTCAGGGATCAAGACCATGGCAATAACATTCAGAACTGCACCAGGAAGTCCCAGTGATAGGATCTTACTTGGTAAACAGCAGGTGTAATGGGTGATGTCATGTCTTGCCCTGTCTCCTACATTTTGATGTCACAAGAATGTAATTACACAGCAATAACCACACCTTGGCAGTCTTAGTACTCAATTGGAAAGCATGACAGTCACATATAGATTCAGGTCATTAAAATGAAGACTACCCTGAAACACCTGTCTTAAAAAAAAACCTTCAGTCAACTCACAACCAAATATTTATGATTTTAAAATAGTATTTTTAACCATATATTAGCTTTGTTTGAACCAGTTACAGTAAGAGCAGCAAAATAACTTATTAGTATAACTATAAAGTTGGGAAAAAGAAGAATGAGCTTTCTGGTACATGTGCCCTTACCCAAAAAACTGATCAAGTTCACACAATGTAAGGAACAGCAGCACTTCAATGAGATAAACACACCTAAATGTAAAAGTAATGCTTCACAACAGGAATAGTCCACTGGATTACAGAGGAATAGTTCTGAAAAATGTTACTGTAATTTCAGTCTTTACATTGTACCTGAAACCCTGCAAATCCTATCAATGGTCATTGTGTTATCCACATTAGTTTTTCTGTTTCCTATGATTCAGAATTGTTTTGCCCTGTTCCTGTAAAGCACAACAGGAATTTAGATTCAAGTATATATATTATTTATGGACAACAATATGTCATTGGTAAGTAAATAAATGCCAATTAAAATGAATGTCTTGCAGACAAACAATAAAAATTAAATCCTTTCTCCAGAAAAGGAATTACTTCAAAAGGGTAAAGTTTGCTTTTATTAGATTGCACTTCCACTTAATTACTTAAAAAAAACTGAAACAACAAAACCACTGTGGTACACAGCCAGATAATCATAGACTTTCAACTACACTTTCAACCATAGCATCACATGACTTATCCACTACAAGCTCATTGAGAAAGTTTTGGAAGATGCTTCTCAGTGAAGTTCTAGGTATTATAGTTCTATGAAGAACTATCCAGACACTGTTCTTCAGAGAGGAGGCAGTTCTGGAAGAAAAACAGCTTACAGAAATGACATGTTGTAGTTTTTCTAAGTTCCAAAAAGAGCCTTACACCAGCTGCCAATAAAGCTCTGAACTTGAGAAACTGAGTAGGTAAGAGTTACTTACAGGACAGTTTTCATACTGAAAAGCCACTGGGAGTAAGGATAAATATGCAGATTTAAAAGGAGGATAGGGGACTACAGACAGAAATACAAAGTCAACAATTAGCTTAATCAGAAGTTCCATTTACGTGTGTTAAGAGTGAAACAGAAGCTTTTAGAAAGTCTTAAATTTTCAAAGCAGAATACTTAAGTTAGGTGCCAACATAAATCTATTTCAAGAGCTTAAAGAAAAGTGACTTGCCAGTAACTTTAGTTCTCTTAGCCTTCCTCTTCCACATCCTGCAACTGAAACAAGTCCACTCAGACTGTGCTGCACATCAGCCAAGGCAGCAGAGGCCCTGGTTCTGAGTCACAGACAGAGACACGAGACCTCCCCTGCGGACAGTCAGCAACTCCCCTAAGTACCAATTACACCTTGTCAGCCAAGGCAGAAAGGCAATCAAAATACCTTGGTACTGAGAGCCTTCAGATCTAAAAAAAGCATAAGGAATAGGGATAAACAGCTGGAAGTGTAGGCAGCGAGTGAAGCAAGAGGTATTATTTTTCTTTGCCAGAAATTAACCATTCTCCACTTTCCAAAATAAGGCCACAGTCACAAGCTGTAGCTGATTGGAGGCAGGCTGGCCTTTCACAACATCTGCAATACTTACACAGCCATCGATTCAGTCTGATCCAGATACAATGAAAATATATCAGTTTGGCAGATAACCTCACTTCCTGCTCCCCACGAGAAAGCAACAGAGAACAACAAATACACCTGGCTGGATGAACCAGCTGAGCCTCATGGGCACAGAACAGATTTCCATGGAACTGCAGGCTAATATTTAAAAAAGCAAAATTAAACTATCCATGTTCTCAAAAATAAATTACTCTGGTAAACAGCCAGGCATTTTCCTGCTTTGTGGCAACCTTTTCACAAAACACTTCGGCAAAAAGATACCTGACAATATTAATGAAGGATACATCTCTAAAAGAGGCACAGAGTCTTTAAAACATCTGTGATGACATTAACACACCCAAGGTGACATAGATCAAAACTATATGCTCTTTGTCTCTCAGAAAATTTCAAAGAATCTGAAATTCATCAAAGGATTGACCACGTTTATCATGATCCTGCCTCATAGAAGGCTTCCACTGGAATTTGAGAAAAAGTAGATTCTTGACAGCTGTGATGTCTGGAATTAAGTGAGATCACAGGTAACATTCCCAAGGGATTCCCAATGGGAGTACTCATTTATGACGTAAGGCTGTCAAGTGTCAGCAATGTTAATAACTTCTGACTGCAAAGAAACTTCTCCCCATGGAAACTCTCTTTGTCATCAACTTGATTCATCCCCTCGATTCATCGACACCCCAGTCCATGCTGCACCTCCACAAGTGCCATCATCATCCAGTCAGGGACAAACCATCTGCCAGGATTCCCAACCATACAGCACACAATTCCCTCCCATGAGCATCTCTTGGATGAGACGGGGACAGTGTCAGAAGCAGGAAACTTCTCAGCCAAGGAGTTAAATCCACTACACCAAACCTCAGGGGTGTCCTTCGGAGAGATTCATATTCTAGAAGTGGATATCATCAATTAGTAACTATAGAAAAGCTGTGACTTCCTCAAGGAGTGAGCCCATACTATCTTAAAGGAGGCAGAAAACTACCTGGGCTGCTGCTGAGAGTGCTGCAGAGTAACTCCCACAGAGTCCAAGTGCTCTAAGCCTGGTTTACTCCCTACAGGACACAAATCATAGTACCCAATTCCTAAAATCAGTGAACTCTGGGAACACATCGCAGCTCCTTCTAGGGCAACCAGGGCCCAGGACACAGCAGGAGCAAGAGAAAAGTATGGTGCGCACACTGTTTTCATCTCAATGCTAAAACACAGCTGGAAAATGTGCTCATTCCTGGCAGCCACATCCCAATCCTAGACTTTGAGCAGAAGACGCACATCTAAAGGCAGATTCTGCCCTTCTGCTGATCTGACCTAAAAACAAGGAGAGCATCCTTGGAAAGAGCAGACTGAGGAGTCTGCCAAGGGCATTTCATTTTTTTAAATCAAAATTTGGAAGCCCAAATCCTGAAGTTGTCACTGGGAAACCTGGAAGCTCAGAAGAGACCTTGACTGTGGACTTGATCTCCTGGGAGTACTGTGCCTATACCTACCATGTCCAGACCATTAAAAAAACTAAGAGACAGGCAGGCACTACCAGGACCCATTAACACCTAAAAAATTCACTAAAGCACCATGTGAAAGATCCACAGTGTTAACAGGAGCAAAGAGTTACTACAGACAGCAGCAGCCAGGAACATGAATGCAGAGAGGCCCATTTACAGTTGTTCTCTGCATCACATTTCTGACCTAGACAAGACACAGCTACAAAGAGCTAGGTCTGACTTCACTAGGTCTGTGCAAGTAACTCATCAAACTGTCAGCATCTCCTAAAATCCAGCAGGAGAAAGGGATTGAGCACCTGTCCTTAAAGACAGTCCTGAGGGAGAACAAATCTGAAGCAAAGTATTCCAAACTTAGCACTCCCCTTAAACCAAGTATCAGGCTCCAAGGGAACACATATAACATATATATATATTTAAACTTATCTCCTGCCAGCACATTCCCCCCTGAGGAAGAATAAAATGAAGATGGAACAAGGAGTGCTCACAGAACTGATACACAACACCCCAGTTCTGAGCAGTCAGCCACGACTGCAGGTACAAGAACAGCTCATGCACAATAGCTCAGTCACCACCACCTGGAGCATTGCAGGGGGAATCAACCTTTTGAGGTAGAGGGGAAAAAGAAGAGGAAAGAGGACAAAACCAGAGTATCTAAATGCAGATGAGTCAAACACTGAGGGCTGTGCAGTTCTGCAGCAAGGGACAAAGGAATGCATCACCATCAAAGCTGTACAACACAGACCTCATGCTTAGAGGCACATTTCTTTTCACACCTTTTTTAGTGGAAAAAAAATCTAGTTCATTTATGGCAGTGACCCTGAGCTCTTGCAACTGAAAGATTACAAATGACATACAAAAACAACCCATTGTGTTTTCAAGACTTCAATGGTACAAAGGTTTGATTTTACAGATGGATTTGGAGTACTAGTCCCCATCACACCTAGCTGGCATGAATGCAAACTAAATTTCCTTCTGTCCTCTGTGACACAGTTGTGACAAGTCCTGTACAGTCTGCTGTCAGTCACACTGCTTCACCCAGCCCCCTCTGTTTACTCCTCACATGAATTTGCAACCAGCCATGTCTAAGTCTACCTTACCCTACCATGCTACTTCCATTCCTTCAGCTTTCACACTTACCATTATTCTCTTTTTGTTCCTGTGATTTTACATTAACAGCTGTACACTGAGTATTTCTCATTTCACCTCTGCTACACAATTGCTCAAGAGACGTTTCAGTGGAAGACTTTAAAATTGTTTGAGATCTTTGAGAGGATTTCCTTTTTGTTTATTAAAATACTTCAAGCATTTTATTTCACCACTAAAACCATCTAAAGTTCTTATAAATAACTATTCATCCTTATTAGTTCAAAGCAAAGTACTATTTGATACACTGCTCAAGTGTGAAGTGCTTCATGTTTGCTTTCTTTAGAAAAAAACAGGATTGCAAAGACTTTTTGCTCCCTATCTTGAAAACATACTTTTACAGTAATTTTTTTCTGACCAGAAAAACATTTTCTACTTCAATTCTTTAGGATAAGGGTTTTATTAAAATAAAAAAAAAGAATAAAATAACAATAAAAACAACCCACAGAAAATATTTCACCTTTCAAAGGGTCTTAAAAGCATTACTTCTCAAGCTGCTATTAAATTGCTTTTCACAGAAAATGAAAGCAAGACCTAGCCATTAAAGGACTGTTACAGTGATGAAATAATAACCAGCATTAAGCTTTAACAAAAAAACCCCTCATTTCCAAGCCTGAACATGAGTTATAATTTTCCCTGTCTACTTTCAGAAGACAGCACTACAAGTTTTATCAGCACAAGTTTACTTTTGATTTACTATTAACAGCTGTATATTACAACACACACAATGCAATTTATAGGGGTTTTCTTCCCCTTGGCACTGTGCCCATCACTCACCCGTAACGGCATCATAAAACTCTTCTTCACTGTTCATCCTTCAGTGTGAAACCTCTGTGCAGCCAGTGCAGCTTCCTCTAATGCATTGTTGAACTTGATTTAGAGATTAAGTATCTGTATGCTGTCAGGGTCTTCTCTTGCAAATACCCAGCTGCTTTAGAGGATCTATTTGACAAGACAGGGAAACAAAATTAGCATCTTCCACAGTTCTCCTGTGTACAAACACTCACACTTGACAAACACTAATTTTTTTGTTTCTTCCCATGGCAAAAGATGGATTTTTGCATTCATAAGTAAACAGCTATCTTTGATATCACAGTAATTTTGAAGACAGCTACTGCCTGCCACAAGAACAGCTGAGAGAAGTGCCACACTTCTGTTTGTATAAATACTTCATATACATTACTGTAAAACATATCTTATTTACAGCAAGGTAAATTTCGGGCAAGTACAGCTAGATGGAGCAGAGAACTGACAGAAGAAAAAGCCAGCTGGCAACCCAAAAATTCTCCTTAGCAAGAGGATAAGCCTTCCTGCATCCTTAAGCAAGAAAGCTGGGAACAAGAAAGAACCTTTGTATCTCAAAATCTGACCACTGCATGAAAATGTTGGGCCTGACTGTACATCATGCAACCAATATGTAGTGACCCTGAGAGAAGTTTCATCAGGCTACTGCTATGCACTCCTGAAGAGACAACTGGAGATTTTTCCTTCTAGAAGGAATGTAAAGAACCAACAAACTTTTCCTCAGTAGAACCACGCACTCTGCAAATAACTTACAGATTTATGTAGCAATCCAGCTCTACTTTATGGATACACTAAATTAGATTTTTTCCAGATGGTTGGCAATGGTGTAACGCAAACATTTTTACCTCACCCAATTCTAGTTTAAGGAGAAGAATGAGAAAATTCCGTTTCCACTCTTACAAATGTTCACCAGCTTTCAACAACGAGCCAAGTACACCACAATAAATGACAGCATGGCAATGCTATCAATATCTCCTCCAAAACAACCTCAATCTGTCAGTCTCAATTTTTTTCTGATCCTGAAGATTCCACTGCTTTTGTGACAGTAGTTTTTCCAGAGTAATTATAACTTGCACAATTCCATTCTAATTAAGAGAAACAAAGCCAGAAGCACACTCTGCTCCTAGGAGAAGAGTTTACCATGTTTGAAGCCAATTCCTTCTTCTTCTCTGCAAGAAACCAGACTGTGTGTCAAGTCTTTTTCCCTTCACTGCCCAGAACAAAAGCTGTTTGAATGTCTCACATACATACAGTTCTTCTAACTGTCCATTCAGAAGAAGGAGCTAAACCAGCCCATTACAGAACTCATCTAAGTTAATGAATTTAGTGTTTGCCTTGAATTATTTTACATCTTTCAAGGCCAGGTATTTCAGTTTGTCACTTCTCCCTTAGGAACCTCCCATTTCCTTGCTACTGTAAGATTTTATATCAATCTGTGCACCAGCAATATTGTATTTACAAGTCTTCACCCTCCAAGTATCTTTGAAGATGCAAGACATTTATGGTTTCAGTTGTCTGCAAGCACTGAATCCTTCTAGCAAAACAGCAGCCAGTATTTCCAGAAGGAACTTATAGATGTACAAGATACAGCTCTCTCATGATCAGCATTACAACTACATTATTTTCTCCATGTTTTCTTCCATCTTTCCTTTTCGTGTTTAGTCTTGTACAGAAGGCACTTAGAAAAAAATTATGACTTAAAAAACTGTCAAATATTATTAAAGAAACTTAGAATAAATAAGGTCATACAGATGAGTGCCATTTTTCCCTCTCCCCTCTCCTGCACAATAATAATTGCATTACAAAAGGCCTTGTGAAGTGGAACTACATCCCACAGTGCAAAGTTTCACTGCAGAGACAACGAAGCTTTCCCATAAAAACACTCACCAAGTACAAATGAAGTGACCAGAATCAAAGACAAATGAAAAGCAGAGTTATGTTGTGCTCTCCTGATGTCTACCTCATGCCACACCTGAAGCTCACTTCTATTTGAAAATGAAAGTTCAATCATACGTATGTAAGTTATATACAAAATATTCACTAAAGTCACTTTAAATAACAGTCACAAATTGTCCTAAGGTGCTAGGAACATTTTAAAAAGGGTAAAAGAATATATTTTGCTGAGTTACACTAGGAATAACTTCACGCTTATATCACTCCTTTTACATTCAGTTCTTTTATATAGCAGAGATTAACATGAATTTGCATGTAGCTGAACACACAGTGGTAACAGCATTCAGATTTTATGAGCCAAAAAATTGGGATTAAATCCTGTTCACTTACTGAGAGCAAAAGTTACTTGGCTGAAATGCCAAAAGACAGAAACATCCTGGTTACTTCATATTCAGCATCCGTAATCTGTATTTCCTCCCCCATGTCGCTGATGTTCCCAGAAGAATTCACTTGCACACCAGCAACTGTGGTTAGCAACATTTATCAAAATTGCCACAGAAGGAAGGGTGCAACACTCCTGTATCAGACAGGCCTTCAGGAGCTCAGGACCAGCTGCTGTCCTGGAAAATCTTTCATAAAGCAAAAACATCCTATCATGGTCTCACCTTTCAGTCCCACAGTGTAGAAGAAACACAAAGCCTATCTGGACATTTTCTTGCCTACACAGTAATCATTAGGAATGTAACAAACAGGTTTCCACACAGACTTCACTTGTTGAGAGAACACTGTTTCAGCAGCTGAGGTTTGCTGGTTTAAAGCCTAAAATTACCTTAGTGGGCTTCACTTTCCAGGCAGGGCCAAGGGGCTGAGCCTGGGTGCCCAAGGCACAGACACCCTGAAATGTGCTTTCCCTGGGGATCTCAGCCCAGCTGCACTCACCAAACCATCTCATCAATAACAGGGAAAAGTAGAGGCACGTTAAGAGAACTGGAAATGCCTCATTTAATGATGACAACACACCCCTGACCACAACCAGTACAGATTTTGTGGTTTACAGAAACAAGCAACAAAGCTTATCTACTTCCTCATATTTTAAGGCTACGGATTGGTACAAACTAATTTGATTTATTATGGGATTTGTGTGCATGAGTACAAATGGCTACATTTATTTTTATTTTTGTATTTTTGCTGTTAAAAAGTGTCATTGGTACTGCACAACAACTCAAAAGCAGGTTATCTAAAGGGAGCTTACAGGAAAGGTGGAGAGGGACTTTCTACAAGAGCATGTAGTGACAAGACAAGGAGGAATGGCTTCACACTGACAGAGAGCAAGTTTAGATTAAATATTGGAAAAAAATACTCCCTGTCAGAGTGGGGAGGGCCTGGCACAGGTTGCCCAGAGAAGCTGTGGCTGCCCCATCCCTGGAAGTGTCCAAGGCCAGGTTGGATGGGGCTGGGAGCAACCTGGCATAGCAGAAGGTGTCCCTGCCCATGGCAGGGGGGTGGAATGAGATGAGCTTTAAGGCCCCTTCCAACTCAAACCATCCTATAATTCTGTGGTAATCATTAAAACGCCTTTAAATTCTCATCGTTTACCAGAAATGGTCACACATTCCTGACTGATGACCACGGACAGCCCCTTTCTTAAAGGATGTGAGGACTTTGCAAAGGCAAAGGACAAAACAAAGCATGCAGCTGAAGTAAAAACTGCAGAAACACACCCACAGCACACCTTGAAATAGGTTCTACAGAGGGAAGGGAATTACTCAGATTGACATCCTGCCTTCCAGAACTATGTCTGTCACAGGAGAGGGAACAAACAGAAAGGGCTGTTCCTAAACATGGGACAGGTCCCAAGAGGAGCACGGGAGCAAACTCCCTCTCTCCCAGTGACCCCCACAGCCCTGATGCAGAGAGTGTAATAAAACAATTCGCACCACCCACAGCCCCAGCCAAGCTCCCATGACCAAGGAAGTGGTAGCAGATCTGTCAATCAGCTGGTTGTGAATAATGTCACACAAAGCGGTCTGTCTGTCAGCACAGAGCTGAACCTGTCCCTCGGCAGTGATACGGACCAGGTGATCTGGCTGCCAGTAACATGCTCTGCTTTCCAAAGCTCTGTGCAGGTCAGAGTGCCCCCTACAAGGTCACAGCCCCCAGCAGTAGAAGGTACACAAACTCTCTTCCAGAACTACATCTGCTCCAGACTTTGCACAGTTCCTATTTAAAACCATTTCCTCCCACTTGAACTTATTTTTAAAACCAGGACAACAAAAGCGCAAGACTCTGCAAATCACTTTATAAACTGCCTAATTTGCTCCACGCATTCTGTGACGTGCATGTGAGCATCTCTCTGAGAGAAAATGCACATTCCACCTTCATGGCTTCTCTCCAAATCCAGCGTGTGGGAATCCACAGCCTTTATCTTGGTAAATTAATAATCCCTCAATTTGTCACCTCGTAGGCTTGTTCCTTCTCAAATTTCATTTTTCAGGAGAAAAATAATAAAAACAACCAGCTTGTTCCTCTGTCACCATGATCCTGGATCCAAGGAACTTATACACCAATTAAAGAACCCCAAAAACTTGTAGCCCTGTAAGAGTTTAAACCTGCAACTACCCTGACTAAATTAATTCGACTAGTTACTCCATACTAACTCGTTCTTCCAGGTTAATCCTCAACAAAGACACAGCTGGATAACCGAAAGTTACTCCTCCTTAAAGAAACATTTACATTTCTATAGAAAGACCAGCATGAGTGGCTCACTGGGCTGGAATGTGGCTCAGCAAGCTCAGGTTTGAAGCTGGCTGGGGACAGCTGCAGTGCCTTTTTCCTCCAGACCTCAAGCTGCAATTTCTCATCATGCAGCAATTCTGGAAAGCTTTGCTGACATCACCCTCCTAAATTAAAAATCCTTTTTTTTTTTTTTTTTTGCTTTGAAAGCACATGTTCTAGCTCTACACAACATGTAAGACACTTGGTCCTATTCATTACACAGATATTGAATCTACTTGTGAAATCCAGGAGCATTTAAGTAAAACCAAGTACAGAATCAATAAGCAGTCATGAAAATAACCACAGACATTCACCAGCATGAGCAGGTAGGGTGTTAGGAGTTCAATACACTGGAATTAGAGTGCCACCAAAGAATTCATGAACTAGCACATTCATCAGCTTTTTCACATGCCTAACAAGGTTTTGTTGGATGTGCGCTTCCACAGCAAATTAAGTTTTTTAACGTGAAAAGAGAAAAATTGCAAGCAATTAAGAAAAAGGGGAAAAAAAGAGTCACTTGGGACCTTCCTCATGAAAACCATTTTCATTGCTTTGATATGACAAGGACAAGGAGGGATGTGAACTTTTGAACTGACAGAGAGCAGGTTTATATTATATACTAGACAAGAATTCTTCCCTGTGAGGGTGGGGAGGGCCTGGCACAGGGTGCCCAGAGAAGTGGCTGCCCCATCCCTGGAAGTGTCCAAGGCCAGGTTGGATGGGGCTGGGAGCAACCTGGCATAGCAGAAGGTGTCCCTGCCCACGGCAGGGGGTGGAATGAGCTTTAAGGCCCCTTCCAACCCAAACCATTCTGTGATATCCTAGGCTCAGGATGCACCTTCTGTCCAGAAAGAGATGCCCAAAGAGCCAGCAGAAGATCAAACATCCACACCCTTCACACTAACACCAAAAATATTAAATGGGAAAACAAAGGAGAACAAAAATCCCAACAGTCTACAACATGACTGGTGGAATAAGAGCCAACCCCATCGTCTCTTGAGTTGCCAGCTGAAATAAAACATAGCTGTAGTACTTCAAGGGATAGAAATAAATAACTTGAACTAGAAGATAAATATTCATGTGTGTTTGATTCATACACATCTCCTGAAAACATCAAACTGCAGTGTTTCATCTCTGAATGAAAGCTTCAGCAAGGATGAATCTTAATTGACTTATGAAATTAGGTTACCAGCAACATTGGATCTAAAACATCTACAAAAATTAGCCAAGAAGCAATTTAATTGGCAATTTAGATTAACTGTTAATGCACTTAAAAATCTTGTCAGCCAGAGAACAGCAGAATCCAGAAGAGGATTTTCTTTACCAAGCGAGATTTGTTTCTTACTCCACAGTTTGAATGTAATACCATCTCCAGATGTCTTGGCAAGATAAAGCTCTCTGCAAACACAGCAAGAGAAGGGCAACTTCCTTCTCAAATCTGTTAAATAAAGTGCAAAGAGGCTGAGTGAAGAGGATCAGTTGAACACCAAGCCCAATGTCAATTTTCCATTTCTTTGGAGATTGCAGCTGTCCTTACCACAGGCTTTTATGTAGTTGCGAGTTATTAAATGGCCTGGGGACAGTTCAGTGCCAGCACTTGAAACAATCATGACAACAAACTGAACATCTGAAAAGTTAGCTTTGAACAAATGAGCTGAACAATTTATGGCAGGCAGAACCATGTTCTGTTCTCTTAGAAATACCAATTTTTGGCGATGCTTCACAGGAATTAAGAGACAACTGAAACACTACAAGTCTGGCTTTCAAAGGAGTAAAGGTCACAAAACTTGTTTCTGCATCAGAACAAATGACAATAATTGTCCTACACACTAATCATTGCCCCCAGCACAAAGCTCCAGTGATGCTACCAGAAGTACTACTTATTTAACAAAAAAATTGTAAAGATGAAACTGGACAGAAAATATCCTCCCAGAATAGTGCTCAATTACCTATGGAACCCATGGCTATTCCTCACTTTCATTTCAGCCAAAAATTCTGTTCCTACAGCCAAGGATACTGGCTTGTAGAACTTCCTTCAAGTCTAACAAGACAAACAGACCAAGTAAACTTGATTCCAGCAGATCAGTATTTTCTGATGCAAAACACTTCATTGGAATTCATGCAGAATTGTGTAAATGTTCTCCCTTCTTAACACTACCTCAATATCTGAGACATTTTTCCACCTAGAGCATCTGGTACAGCATTTTTCAGACTCTGTACCCTTCCCTTGGAAACTATTTCATGGCACATAATTGTAAAAAATGACAAAATTCTGTTCTACACACCTTTCCACGCATGATGCATAATGCTAGGTTTGATCAGGAGTGATAAATCAGCTCATTTCTAGCCACACTGGTAAAAAAAATAAATCATTCAATACTGTATTGTAAAGCAAGTTACTTCTTAGCTGTTTCCTGGGGATCTGTTTTATCTTACTTGTTAGAGATAAGGTGGGAAGTAATCAATAACTCCAAGCACAGTGGCTTCGGACACAAGTGTCAGTAGATATACAATTAATCATTTATGAACCTTCTCTTTGAAGGCAAAATTAAGGCTGCTTGGGTATTTCTCATTATAATGCAACCACCCCTGCAAATTGATCACTGAAGCTTATGAACATGAAGACAGTTGCAGCATAAAACATCACTGGAGAAAACCCCTAGAACACCAAAAAAAGTTACATGTTTAAGTTTATAGATCCTCCTCCTCAAAAGCAGCTTTGTCTCTGTGGACTCATTCCCCCCAGACAGGTGCAGGTTTACAATTATTCTGTACAAGGTATTTTGCAAAGAATTTTCACAGAGACTTAGAGAATTGTGACAGCAATTCTATTGCAAATAAAGCAGGAGGACGACAGTGACTAACCCAGCGCAGAGCCCTACGCTATAAGAAACCATATTTTTATACCTACCACCAACTTCTCACACACTCAGATTCCACAGCACGAGCTCATGCACACAGCTAACAAACTATTTGTGAAGGGGTTTTAAGACAATACGACAAATTTGCAAAAGCTTTAGGAAGTCAGAGTTTATGCTATGATTGAATTTCCTTTAAAGCTGCATTTATAGGAAATACCTAATGGATTCCAGTATAAGGTTGCTACTATGTTTGCTGCTGTCAAGACATTAAAAAAATAAAACAGAATTAACTTTGACTCCTCAAGACAGGACAAATATCTCCATTTGGAGTCCAGTTTTAATAAAGAATCCACCCAGCTATCTGCTCAGTACCATTAACCCACTTGGGTAACAAAATGTGCACAGTACTTTGTTTAAAACAAAACACGAGCATGTAAACAAAGTTATTTACACCTCTGAAGACGGGTGGCAATTTTGTTCCACTATTAAACAACCACTGAACAGTTTCATTGTTCTAGTGCAAAACCTAGAAAAAACCCATGCACGGGGCAGTTCTACTCTCCTGAAAAAGTTCTCCTTTCAGTCAGCACACGCTGTTGAAGAGCCCCTTATGAACAGGCTGGCGAGAGAATTTCTCTGCAGCCTTAACACACACAAGTTTCATAATAGAGAGCTATTAAAGGGATTCTCATCATCACTTGATTGCCCTGACACGTTGTAGGGAGCAGAGGGAGCTGGTTAGTGAGTTAGTGAGCTGAAGGGAGCGACGTGAACCAGAGACACCTCAGAATTCACACACTACCACCTCCAACCTCCACTGCCTCCAACTATCACTAGAATCAAAACACAGTGAGATCTACCAACAGATTCTTTCGGGAGCCCTGAAAAAATTTTACTCAGAAGTGTAAAAATAACGCAAGTAAAAATATAATGAAGTTATTTATCCAGTCATGAGAACACTTTTTTTGACAAATACCCTAAGCATGCAAATTTTGCAACACCCCAAAGGTTCACAGGATCCCAAGAGCCTTTATCTGACCCAAAACTGACCAGCACAGCAAAAGAACTGGAGTGGAACAGGAACACCACAGACAAGGTTTCCATTTGGTCTAACACCAAGCACAGACATTACGTGTCCAACACAGCAAAAGACAGCTCAAGTTGGGGACTATAAAACCAAGAGGGCCAGGACTAAAAGGTCCAGCTCTGTTTCTGCAGCTGCAGGGACAATTCACCTTTTGTGCACCCTCCCTCCCACCAGATGGATAAACAAGCCCAGGAAGACAACACTGCAGCCTCTGCATTTTCTGAATGGAGAGCTGCTGCAATTTACTACAAACCTGTCTCATTAAATTATGTGCATAATAAAATATACTGAATTAATCTAAATGATCTGTCTAGACCAGCAAATGAATTTCCAATTGTCACTGTTTTTAAGGAAAGAAAAAAAAATCAAGTTTAAGTAAGCTCAGTCTATTCTTGCCACTTATTGATCCTGAAAATTAAGACATTATCTTTGTGCACTGAATCAACAATACATTTTTAAAGAGTATAACTGAAAGTTATGGTAAACCACATTTGACACATTCTAATTGCTTGTTGCTCTCCTGCAACTTGCTACTACAAGCCTTTAAGGATACAAAGTAAATAATTACATCGTCATACAGTTGTCTGCACAGCTGCACAGTAATTATTAAGATGCAAGGATTGAGATATGAATTCTTGAATTCCAAGTTCTGTGGTGGTCTATTCCATAAAATAATAAAACCCAATAAAGAACAGCTATAAAGCATAACCTCTGTTTTTTTGCAATAGGAAAAACATCAAAGTCCCGTATCTCCAAAGTGGCAGATACAGGGTGACCAACTTGTTCCTTGCTCTCACTTTCCAATTTATTCAGCTTGGAGAAGATCCCCCTGTGATCAGCTACATATTTTCAAGCTCAGCAACAACATTCAAGTTCTTTAGCACTCCATATTTCACACATCTTCTTTGCATGCCTCATTTTGTGCATTTCTTCCAAAAATTTTAAGAACCAAACATTTTAGTTACTTCTCAAGAGATAAACACCAAGCATTTTAGAAGATCATAGCAGTGTCAAATACAGATACTTCTTATAACCTCCATGACGCAGGTGACAAAACTGATGCTGAGGGAAGGACTAGAAAAATGGCACCTTGTAAACAGAAGGCCTAGAAATCAACAGCATGATGTAACATTGCATTTGTTCAAGGACAAGCTACTTCAAATACCAAAGCCAGTAAATTATCTGCTTAAAAATTCAGTGTACTTGCAGGCTAATCTTGCTTTCAAACAACAGCAAAGAAAAAAATCATCTGACTGGCACTACAAACAGTGATTTTAAAATATAGCCTTATCAAAGCAAAAAAAGCCTGATTGGGACGTTTTCCAGCCAACACTAAGATAACAGAAAGCAAAGCTTTCCACCTTTGTTCTAGGTCAGCATGTGTGAAGTTCACACAGTAGAATTCACAAGAAGAAAGACTGAAAGAAATACCAGTTTCAATCATAAGACCTGCCAGCAGGTACGTATCATGGAAAGCAGTAACAGTATTAAAACTGACTTAAAGAAACCATCCAAGAGTGAAAACTATCTTCTGTGATCAGTTACCAAAAGATGTCAGCAAACAAATAACTAATAACCACACTGCTTTTCAGTATCACATCAACTGAAACCTTTATCCCATCTAGTCTTCAACTACCTGTAGGCACAGGGTTTGTTGTCTAATCACCACTTTCTACCTCAAACTTTTGCCTTCTGTTTCTAAGATTATTTTGGCATGGCTGAAGAGCCAGTTCTGGAGGAAAAATGCCGTATTTTTTGCTGGACAGCAGACATCTCAATGCTTCCTTTTGAGGACTTCCTGAAAATACAAGTTCATCATGAGCTGCTGTTGGTTCAGGAAACCATTCCTGATCAGAACCATTCCTGATCCTATCCCAGACAGCCCTCAACTTTCTGTCACGTGGTCAAACATCTGTATGCCTTGACAACTATTTTAAGAAAAAGCTGTGTTTACTGTAACTGAAAACCCAAGGGGTTACTTAGGGGGAAAAATCACTGCTCGGAATTTCTTGCTTCCATGCTAGTTTAGCCAGTTCTCCTACTCCCATCCCACGGCACAGCGCTTCATGTTTGGAAGTTACCCAAGTCACTGCTTCCAGAAATTGCCCTGAGGCTTTAGAAGTCCCTGAGCACGCTGGTGTAAAGTTTGTTAAGATGATAACACATGTGGCTGCCCCCAGATGGCAACATGAACATGGATTTATAGAACTTCAGAAGGTTAAGTTGGAATGATCAAATTTATTTTCCCTTGCATGCAAAGCCTTAGAGAAGGAAACACGATGGAAGAGTGATGCAAATCAACACTGCGGATCCATGTTCCTTTTTTACTTTTCCTGGAATCCCAAGTGAAGGCTATGTAATTTAGCTGAGAAAATTCACTGGAAATGGAAGAAGTGCTTGCGCTCAACGTGCTTTGGCAAATACTTCTGAGAGGGAACACAAGGTTATGGCACATGTAAAAGCCAGGAGGTGATTTTGAACCTACATTTGACATTCTGGCCTGCAAGTGCTGCACAGTAACAAACTGCTTCCAAAAGGAGTCCTGAACCCAAACATAAAGAGAGCACAAACACGACCAATAACCAAATTAAATAAATGGCAACTTATACCTTTATTACCATGCAGAAGTTCTGGTGGCATGTTATTTAAAGAAACGCCTTTTTTCCTGCTATTTTTCCCATCTTGCTTGTCTCCTTTTCAGGAGCTCTGTAAGAGAAACATCGAGTAGGTAACTGAAAAACAAAATAACAAAAAAGCCAATCCCAAATAAACCCCGTCTGCTCGCTGTGCTTCAGCTGTGACCTAAAAGGCCCCTTGAGGCTCCTGTACTGTGCTGAAACTGAGCCCAGCACATTCCTCTGGGGAGCCGGGTGTCGTAGACTCCTTTGCTAAACTACCCAGCTGCAAAAGCAATCGGAAAAAATATGGTAAAATCAGAAAAAGCCCAACGCTGTGGCTGACGGAGCTGCACTGACCCGCACCCTCTGCACAGCAACGTCCTTCAAACCCGGCTCCCTCCCCAGGCCCAGAGAGCCCCAGGGATGGGGTGGAACCGGGCAGGGCTCAGCCCGGGATGGGATCCCAGCCCCGGGCACGGCTCCGCACCGCGGAGAATCACCGCACCACGCAGGATTCACTACGCCGGACACGGGCTCAGCACCTCACCACCCCACGGCTGCAGCACAGGCC
>NW_008236180.1:5923558-5941883 GCF_000691975.1 Corvus brachyrhynchos
CCCGAGCCAACCCGCCCTGGCCGCGCCACCGCTGGGGAGAGCTCTGGCCAATGGCGCGGGGGATATGCAGATGAAGGCGTGGCTATGCAGATGAGGGGGGCCGGCAGCCCCCGGGGCCGCCTCAGCGGAAGAGTTCCCAGCGATTGTTGGGGTCCCTCCGGCACGAACATCCACCGTGGCTGCTCCTGCCTGCCTGCTTTCGGGGGTATTTGTGCTAGCAGTTGGCTTCAGAACCTAAGCTGAGCTCACCGTAACCTCAGTAGGAGAATGCGTCCTTCTCAATGACAGGCGGAGGAGAGTAGAGTTTCGGCTATTTCAATCTTTCGGTGTTAGTTCCCAGCGATTGTTGGGGTCCCTCCGGCACGAACATCCACCGTGGCTGCTCCTGCCTGCCTGCTTTCGGGGGTATTTGTGCTAGCAGTTGGCTTCAGAACCTAAGCTGAGCTCACCGTAACCTCAGTAGGAGAATGCGTCCTTCTCAATGACAGGCGGAGGAGAGTAGAGTTTCGGCTATTTCAATCTTTCGGTGTTTTGTTGGTTGGGGACCCTCCATCACGTGTTTTCTTGTGCCTGTTGCGGTTTAATGAGGGTGAATATGAAATCAAACAGGGTTGTGGTGTTATGTAAGTTTCAGCCCAGCATCCCTGTGATTATGAATTCTTTCATCCTATTGACATCCTTCGTGCCCTGTCGCTCTGAGCAGGTCAATGGATACCTCAAAACCCCAGAGAAATGGTCCACAAAGCCATGTACGAGTATGAAAGTGAAGGAGGGAGATGAGACACAAATACTTATCCTCGAAATTGTCTTCTCTTACCATTGATTCAGCTCTCAGTGCAAAGCAAATATAGGGATGAGCAGATTAATTCTGCAGCACAAACTCATTCATCAGAGGTGGAAAAAAATGTTCTTTAACAAGGGAATGGCTGCAAGGGCAGTGGGGAAAATCATCACAAAATCTGAAACACTCCTTTGCTGCACAGCTCCCTCCTGCCATCCCCAAATACTTTTGCCAGCATACTGCTGATTCTGGAGTATTACTCACCCCGAAATGGGCTGACAGCTCCTGGCCATCAGCCACGTGCTGACAATGTACGAGACACGAATTAACAGTGATAATGCTCCTTGCTCTGGCACAAGTGTAAGGATTTAATGAAATCTCCACTGGGAATTTCTCACATGCATTGCGATTGAGGAGTGTTTTGGGGTGGGCACAGCTGGCTCCAAGGATGTCTGCTGGTCCTTCTCAATCCGGTCCTGCCATATGCACATGTTGTTTCACCCCTGCATTTACCTGAAGTTGTTGGACTCATCTTTAGGGAGTACAAATCTTTGGGACTATCACTCCACATATTTTTGTGATATTTTCCTGATTTGCCCAGAAAAGTTATTTTTTTCCAGTAAGTCCCAATTCAGCCACCCTCTTGGATTGCTCAACATTATAGGCTCAACATGAAGCACAGAAATATTTCTACTGCAGCTTTTCAGCAAAGCCCCACAAACAAAAAGTGAGTGGGAATTTAAATTATTATTTTCTGACGGTGAAGGCCTTTGTCATGACTAAGCAGCTGATCTGAAAGAGTTCTTCAAAAGGATCATGACAAGAGAAATCCACTGATTAGATGACCAAGATATACTGAATTTTTATAGTTTTTTCAGGTCTTAATTGAAGGCATGGGCATCCTTCTCCAGGGCAGTTTGTGAGCATTTCACCTAGATTTCCATGCTCAGCAAAAATTAGGGTAATTGACAATTTCTTCCTTTGTTAAATGTTCAGGGGCTATTCTCTAGCAATCTAACACCATAAAACCCCAAAACTGGACAGGGAGAAGAATCTAACTCCGTATTTGTCTCCCTCCTGCACTGGCAATGAAGGGAGAGAGCAGTTACCTTTTAAAGGAGATGGCACAGAAATTCTGCCTTGTTAGCAAAGTTTTTGCAATGTTAAGGTAATTAAACAGGGGGTTTACAGTGGAAAGTATTGGGCAACTGTCTCAGGCACAGGTGTAACCATCAGCTCCACCTGTAATAAACCCAACTGCTTCCCTCCTGTGGAGAAACACAATCCACTTAGAAAAGTGATCCCAGCAAACCTTGTCACTGCAGCAGATTTAGGAAAACTAAACGGGTTAGGAAGAAGGAAGGGCAAAATGGAAAACCAAAGTATCTAGAGATGTTGATGTAGAGATATTGCAAGGAAATGTGGCACATTGCAGCAGAAATACTGATTGTCAGCAGTCAATCCATCACCCATTGTATGTAGGCAGAGACAAAGCCTCTTCCCTCCTCCTCCAAATCATGCAGTAGCCAAAGCAGTCACTCAGTCCCAGCATGTTTGGGCAAGTTGTTCAGCTCCGCCATGGGAAACTCTTTTTAGTCCGTGACTCCTTACCAGGGAGTTTCAAAACCAAACCCATTTGTTTAGTGAAGGCTCCAGCATCTTCAGCTCGGTGCTGCCTGTCCCTCCTCCAGGCCGGAATTCCCAGCACCCCATGCCTCCACAGCCTTTCAGAGACACAGCAGTGTCCTCACAGTCCTGTGCCAAATGTCCTTGGAAACCCTCCCAACGCTCCTGGTCACCAGCAGCTTCACCTTAGAGGAGTAGAGGGGCTTTTCCACACTTGAAAGAAAATTTGGATTAAGGGACAGTGTGAATGAAAAGCAGAATGGGAATCCCAAAATATCTCTGGGCAAATAAGCCCCAAGTTATCAAAGCAGTTGATTGAAGAGTTTTCAAGATCTCTCTCTTCCTGCATCCCCATAAGAGTGAGCCAGACACCACTCTGCAAAATGGGAAACATCCAAAACTCCATAATCTGAATAATAAAGTTTTCCTCATGCAGTCTAGCTCATCTTAAAATACAGGAATTTTGAGTTCTATTGGCGGTAATAGAGTGTTTTGAGCTGCTGGCACTGAAAAAGGGAAGATAGTGTGAAAGAGCTGCAGTCACAGAAATTTATTTAATATAAAAAAATATTTAAAAAGCAGACATTGGTAATACTGATAAGGCTGTAATGAAAAACGTGGTAATGCTGGAACCACATGAATTTTAACCAGTACCTTGAAGAAAAGCAATTCAAGGGAAAAAGGAATCCGTAAATAATGAGGAACATGGCAAAAGCTGAATAAGTAGAAATAGCCAGCCTGTTAAAAGGCTGAATAAGCATGTTCTTTGTAATGGCATGGAAAGGAAAAGACACAACAGCCTGTATCCTCCGCTTCAGTGATAATTCCCCTGGGAGCTGCACCCATTCTGCTGAGAGCAGTTCAGGGGCTGAGCCACTTCCCTTCAGTATAAAATAAAGTTTTGAGAATCTCTGTGGTCAAAGTTGTGAAAGCTTAAAAATCTGAGGCTTCAAGGGGATTTCTGCAGGAAGCCAGAAAGCTATTAAAAATCATGTTTTCTCACAAAGTCTAGACACACTCACAGAATCACGGGGTTGTTAAGGTTGGAAAAGACCTTTAAGATCATCAACTCCAACCATGACCTCCACATTCACCATTAAAACATGTCCTCAGCTGCCATATCCACAGGTTTTTGGAATGTGTGATATACCCCTCTGCTGAATCCTGAATTCTAATTCCAGGTATGACTTCTAGTGCTGGAAACTCCTGTTCCTGGAGCTGAGTAGAGATGAGCAGGAAGATATGCTCAGGATAAAAATATTTGGGCCAAGCTGGCTCACTTTCATACCCCATCTTCCCAAGGATGGAAGTCCATGAATTTTTTGCATATCCATAGCAGGGAAGATGAGGGTAGATCAGTTTTAACTGACAGCTACAATCCTTCACACACCTCTATAGGATTTGGAAGCTCCTTACGGGGATACTGTGGAACCTTACTTTTAGGAACCCCCTCCCAATGAGGGCTGGTACACGTGAGCTTCAGCCCGAGTTCCAGGAGCAGATCTGAAGAAACTGTATTTTCCCAAAGCCTATGCACTGCTGCTGGCAGCTGATCTGTCATCAATCAGCGATGCTTTATATCCTAATAGATGTTTATTTGCCAAACTTGGCCACAAGAGCACCTTATTTAGAATTAATTCCCACATCCGAGTTGAGCTACGCGTATGGCAGCGAGGCAAGTGACCCCTGTACTCTTGGGACCACATTTCCCTCTGTGGTGGCAGTAGATCAATTCAGCAGCTCGTGTGAAGCTTCTTTCTGGAAACACAAGTCAATAGAAGTTAATTATACTTATTGATGCAAGATCAGAATTGATGTGGGGGTAAAATTTAACCTGAGTGCTTCCTTGGTAACTTCCCTCAGTCCCCAGGATCTCACTCAGTGAAGCAGCTGAGCAGGGTGGGTGTGCACAAGGCAGAGTGAAGGGAGCTCCTCACAGCCCACAGTGGAAGGGATATTTCCTTTTAGATATTCCCTGTGCCAGGTCAGACAGATTTCGACTGCCCAGGTTAGCTGTTACTGATGTTGATTAATTTAATTATTCGCTGAATTCAATACTGTTGTTTCAGTAGCACAGCTTTTCCCCAAGGCAGCACCAGTTCCCTCTCCATTTTGCTAGCTTTGTGGATGAAGGGACAGCAGAGAAGTGTTCTCTGTGGCATGCACATGTATTTTCCAAGTATTCCTGATGACACATCTGCACTGTGCCCCCCAGCACAGGGCAGAGCTGCCAAGGCTGGCAGAGTTCACAGCATGAGGACAACTGCCCTGACAGCCAGGGTGCCACCTCCTCACAATGCAGCAGAGAGCTCAGGCACCTACTGACCCCAGGAATGGGCCCAGGACAGTTCAGCCCTGCAATTTTGCTAAAAATCCCTGGATTTTAACCCTGTGACCTGTGACAACCAGCAACACCTACAAAAAGGAAAAGCCGCCACCATGTAAAGACTGCCAGCTGTGTTTACTGATACACTATAGACTGTTCTAGTGTGTAATTTTCTCTAGCTTGGTAAAATTAGCACCTTTGATCCAGCAAATATTTATATGCACATATTACTTCCCAGAATAATCTCCTGTACTTAATGCAGTGAAGTCCTGTCCACTGGTCCCTAGGCAACCACTAGAACAAACTAATTAGTAACCTACAAATTCACACATATCCGTCAAAACAAGATCCAGCTTAATTTTATGGTGCTTCCATATTTTCCGTGTTTGAAAACTAGCATGTCAACTTTCCCAAAATAAATTATACTAATCTACAGACTGGTTTAAAAAATGAGTATAAAAAAGCTTTCATCATGAAATTCCACCAAAAAAAAAAAAAAAAAAAAAAAGAAGGTAATGAAGTAAATAAGATATTTGAGCATGGACAAAAAGAAAAAAATCAGATCCTGTCCCAGATCCTGTCCCAGATGGAGTTGGGAAGTTTGGCTCTGGATCTGAAGACTGCTACACAAGAAATCCCCGACAGGCAGACAAACTAATGTGCCTCCCTCATCAGCTTCTGTGTCAGCTACAGCTGACTCTATTTACTTTTAGCCCAGAGAAGGAACTGGGAGCAGAAGGAAAAGAAAAAAAAACCTTCATTGATATTCACAATGTTGTCTTACATGTCCAGCATTATTTTTGTCCAAGGAAGCTCTTTCAGAAAATGGGAGAAAACAAGTGATGAGGTGGAAGAATGGCCTTCAGAGGGGAAGAAAAGACCCTGTTGTGGAGGAAGGGGTTTGTTTTATTCTGTATTAAAGTACCATGAATCATTTTGGTTTCTGTTTGTATTTTGGGTAGTGGAAGAGTGAGGTGGACTCAGTCTGAAAAAATGGACTTTTTTATCCTAACTGAGCTAAATGTCAAATTAGACATCTCTAACGATGAAGGCGGGTTGGTGGAAATTGCAGCTCACCCTGATGGTGAAAATCCCCACTTGTCCCCATTTCCATGCAAAACAAACGATGTCCTGAACCCAAACCACAGTCCTGCTCTGGACCACGGGTGAAAATCCAGGCACTGAGCTTTGGCAGGAGGGCTCATGCCTACTGTCCGCCTGGCTGGGCTGGCCATGCCAGCGTTTCCCAAGTGCCAAGCCCCGCATTCCCGGCCATCCGGCCCCACGGCAGCAGGAAGGAGCCCTGCCAGCTGGCTGCCTGCTAAGGCTTCCCAGCAGCGAGGGACCATTCTGCCTGCAGCACTGCCCAGGGCTCCTTGCACATTTCCATGGATTCCTGTCACCAGGGACGGGAACCTGGAAGGAGGAGAAGCCGCTTTACCTGTGCGCGGCCGCTCTGGATGCAGAGCACACTCGTGTTTTTCCAGCCCTGCCATTCTGAAGGGGATTTTGCAGGTCCTCTCTCCTCATCTACACCGAGTGAGGGTTCCTCCCTGGCTGACAGAGCTCAATTTTGGCTCCAAGCATGGCATTTACCTTGCTGGGAATAATGTCCAAGAAGGCACGACTGACAGGGACTTCTAATTGACCTCGATGTGATTCATTGGGAGGCTCGAACTCTCTGAGTTAAAACAGCATCACTAAACAAAAATCACTGAAACCCCCAGGCTATCTGGAAATCAAGTGCCCCAGGAGCCTTGACGTGCTGGTGGGGGATGGCCAGGGCTGTTTGCTGCAGGTGCAGCAGGGCTGGAGCTGCTCAGCCCCTCATGTGCAGCTCAAGCAGGGTCCAGCAAAGGCTCTCCAAATGCAGCCACTTTGGGTTTGGCAGTGGCTTTGCACAGGCCAGGAAAAACAGCCCTTCTCTGGGATCATGGAGGCAGAAGGAGTGAAGACTGAAGCAGGAAGGAGTGGGGTGAGGAAGGAACCAATGAGCCTCGAATTTCCACAGATTAGTCTTAGAATCATAGCCTAGTTTGGGTTAGAAGTTTTGGCCCATTCCCCCTGCAATGCACAGGAACACCTTCAATTAGACCAGGTTGCTCAGAACCCTGTCCAACCTGACCTTGAACACTTCCAGGGATGGGTCATCCATCACCTCTCTGGACAACTTGTTCTAGTGTTTTACCATGCTCATTATAATTTTTTTCCCCCTAATATCTACACTGAATCAATCTTCTTTTAGTTTAAAAGCATCACCCATCCTTGGCAGTGCTCAGATCAGCCCTGGGAGTTGTTCTAGCCTGGAGAGGGATGAGTCTGGAGCAGCCCTATGCCAAGAGAGGAGACACAAGTGCCCTTTCAGCCAGAGTGAACTTTATCAGGTTTTTAGTAGGAAAAAAACATTATCTGTTCACAAGAGCAGCCTTGTGGGGCTGCACATGCTCTCACTGCTTCAGGCAAACAGAAGTGGAAGGACTTTTTCCTCTCTTTTGTATGTGCAGCCGCTATTTAATGTAAATGTACTTACCAGAAATTGAATAACTCCCACACCAGTAATTTTATACCCATCCAACATTTAAATTATGAATGCAATAATCTGCAGCACCACGACTCACAAGGCAAGGCTAGAATTCCCGAGGCAAGAAAAGTCTATTTTTAGACCTTTGCAGCTGAGATTTTTACTAGATGTAGAAATTTGCTCCCTTCTGCTGCCTCGGGGGTTAGCTTGTGTACAAAGTTTCAACGTTTTGTTTTTCTGGTGGTGGTCAAACAGCAGCAAAGCAAACAAGCTGCTTTTGGGGGAAGGAGTGCAAGAAGAAATCCCCGTGCCCTGCCCGGGTGAGGGATTGCCTAAGAGGGTTACTCTGAGGCAGAGAAGTGATGAAATTGGTTGTTCCTCTGAGGACATCCTCTGGCTGGGCTGTAACCTGGCTCAGGAGTGGTGGGTGTTCTGCCTGAGCATGGGCTGTGCTGGAATCATTCCATCTTTAGTTCATGTAGCTGGCAGCCGCTTCACAGAAGATGCTCCTGACTCATTATTTGCAACTGCCATTTAAAATCTTGGGTTATTTTCTTCTCTATGTTTCTTGAGGGGGTTTTTTTCATATATTTCAGGGACGTGGTGTTTTACTTGATCTTCTTCTGTGCGTGGTACCCAGAAGAGAGCAAAGCAGTGCAAAGCTCTTGTTTTCCACTGTGTGTGGCCATATCAGAAAATGAATGAGAGAGAGAAAAGGATCAGATGCACCCCCATAATCAGAAGCTCCTTTCTGCTGAGCCCCATGAGGGATCTGTGTCATAGAGAGCACAGAGACACCTCTGCTTCAGGCTGAGCAGCTCAGGGTTTCATCACTTTTTGTGTCACATAAAGGCATTTATCAGCTCAATAAGTGGTGGATGAGATGTGACAGTCCTTCCAAATCAGGACCGTAATGTTCTCCATGCCAAGTTCCGTCTGGAATTACAGCCTGGTGAGAAATCCCGGCCCTGGCACTCTCCTCCCTTGACAAATGGCCCCACTGCCATTTCTTAATCAAAGGCTGCCAAAATAGAAGCTCTAACACCACCTCGCCTGCCCAAACCCAGCTGAGAGGCTGCTTGATGGCAGGAGTTAAACACAGTTATTTCACCTCTGAATATCATCTGTGGACCATGTACAGAAAAAGATGCTAAATCTTGTCTCCCAGTGCCCTATGAAAGGCTCTAGCGGAGTAGATGGACCTTAATTTCCTCTCCTCTGCAAAGCAATGCACTGCTTTCCCTGATGTCATCAGGCTTTGGTTGTACTTGAGGGAAAAAATATTTTTGAAGAAGAGAAATATTGTGGCAAATGGAGATGCAATTCTTTTAAAACATTGTCTTTTTTGAGAAGTAACAGCAACAAAAATTATGTAAAGATCAAAGAGAAAAGAGGCTCTGCTCAAGGGTAACTCAAAAATAATATGGGGCAGTTGCTGAGCAACACTCCAATGCAAAGTATTGCTATTTTCTGATCCCTCCCCCCATCTGCACAAGAGGGATGGTGTCTAGTACTGGTCAAAGAAAAAGTCTGTGTGATTGCCTGGGTACAGTTAGATATAAGGTCTTTGCAAACAGCCCCTATCAATCAGCCTCGAGCCATTGATCTTACATCTAAAGCACTTATTGAAAAATAAATTACGGTTTTTTTGATCTAATCCACTATTAAGGATTCCTTTCTTCCTTTCTGAGGCTGGGTAAATAAAATTCTTCTGTCAGAAGTTGCTTAATAATTATGCTGGACACACAGTAGACCAAATCCTGAGGGTGAAGCTAAGCGACGACTCAGAAGCTAAAGGCTGATTTCTTTTTCTCTGGACTTTTCTTTTTTTGTTGGAGTAGCTATTCTTTACCCAGGCATTGCACAGTGCAAAATGCATTCCAATAATCAGGTATTGTCTGTTATCTGCCTCGAGCTGAGAAGCACACGTGCCACAGGGACGTGCCTACTGCAGAGTGATGCCCGAGGACTTTACCTTTCTCCTCCCACAGTGGGTTCTTCCTTGTCCTGCTTTTGTGCGACTGCTGGCACTTGGCTCCAGATGCAAAAGTGCTTTTGTCCTCCGAGGAGGGATTGTCAGCATCCATCCATGGGGATCTCTGGCACTAGGATTGCACTGAGACCACCAGATGGAGGGGCAGATGCCATGACAACCCCATAGCAGGGCTGGGACACAGCTCAGGTGGTCGCAGTCCCTCACTCCTGCTGGGGTCTCTGGGGAGATGTTTAGATCTCTGATAGCCATGGATATATATTGTGTCATCTCATTTTGTCACAGAAGAGAATAAACTCCTGAGCTCCACCCCAGCCTGCAGAAATGGGGGGCATCCCACTTTTCCATCTCCCTCTCCAGCATGGCAGGATGGAGATGTGACACAACGCCACCCTGTGCACCCCTCTGGGAAGGGTCCCTGCGAGCATCCTGGGAGTGGGCTCAGCCACAGTGTCAGGGACCACAGAGCCCCCGCTGAACACTTCTTCCCAGGGGATGGGCCTGAGGCAAAACAGATGCTTGACCCACAGCAACGTCAGTGTGACAAGGCTTGCCCTGCTATTTCCCACTGTGGTTGGGTGTTTTTTTTTAAATACCCTTTGAAAGTAGTGTAGCCAGCTCAGCTCTGCCTCTTGGATGCTGGCAGGCTGCCACCCTTTAATTAAGTCTGCTGTTATGTCTAATGCTGGTGGCAGCGTTTCAGGGCACCAGCACAGAGGCTGTGGGAGTGGGAGATGATGTGGCTGCAGAGCTGTGTGGTGACTTGGATGTTCAGGCTAATACGCCAAAGTAAAGAGTGTTGATTTTATCATCCTCACTGGTGAGATCAGCTTGTGAGCGCAGATCCGGCCAGGCCATAGACAAACTCCTTTTCCTGCAGGGAAGATGGCAGCTGGGAGCAGAGAGCGTTGGTTTGAAACCCTGCCTCTCACTTCATGGCACAACAGTGCTGCCAGAGCCCTCTCTGAAGTCCCCTGGTACCCGGGTGGGTGCCCACAGCAGGGAATCAGCTCAGCAGGCTCGACAGCTCGCTGACTACAGCCTGGGCACAGGGGCAGCTCGCACCTCAGGGGCTGCCAGCGAGCTGTCCCTGCTTGAACGGAGCCTGAGCCGAGCTTCCAGCCCGGGTGACAGCAGCAGGGACTGAGGAAGGGACAGCTTTAGCAGCTCTCACTGTGCTGGAGGCCAGGCTGCAGGTAAAGTGTGGGTAGTTTTCCCTCCACTTCTGTCCGCTCCACACAGAGCAGCTCAAAATTCATGTCGTTCCCCATCATGTGCATCAGCAAAGTGAGTCTGTGGCCAGGTACATTTCACTGCTACAGAGCCTCTCTACTGCAGGTCATGACTTGACTTCAGTGCACTCTTCAGCCTCATGTCTCTCCTCACACGGCTCCCAAGAGCACCGATCTGTTCCTTCCTCTCCCCTCCACGCAGCTGCTGCCGTTGTGCAACCCCAGGGTTGAATTTCACTGCCACTGCGCAATGACCACGCACAGGACACGATGACGAGGCACAGCCGAGAGTGTGCAATCCCAAATCCAGGCTCCTGCAGCTCCCTGTCCCCACAGCCAGCCGTGGATGCTTTGGGAAATCGTCCTCGCATTGCAAAATGCGTTGGGATCTCGTCTGGGATGTGGGACTCTGCCACCACCAAGTGATCAGTGGGAAGAAGCGAGACCAGCCTGCTCAAGACAGCGCTCGTGTAACCTCAGGCTGGTGCCCAGCTCCCTGCGATTTGTATTCTGCCTCTTGATCTCCAGCAGCTGTGCCCCGCTGCCCCTCCTGATCTCCATCAGCTGCCCCAGGGCAGTTTGTCACTCCCTCAGCCCCACAAGGCTGATTTGATCTGCTCTGCTTGAAGATAATGCCATAGACAGAGCCGCGCTGCAATGAAATACTCTCCCGGTTCTATGCTAATGAGGAGCAGGAGCAGAATGCACAATGGCAGATAATTACAGGCGAGCAATTACAGATACAATCTTCCCTCTTCCTTGTCCTTGCAGTGTTTTTTCCACCGTTCCACACTTGCTGTGAGCCTGACACAGCGACCAGAGCTCTGAAGATGATAAGCGGAGTAATAAAAAAGCTCTTTGAAGCACACCCCTGAAGCTCCATGAGCCCTGATCGTCCCTTCATGCCGTGTTTCTGCAGCCTGGCTGGCCAGGGCAGCGAGCAGGAGGTCCACTCCAGGTGGTCTGAGCTGCTGAAAGTAGTGTCATTAAAGAACTCCAACTTAATAATGATAATTGAATTAAAGGATTGTTATGGAATATTTCATGCTTGTTTCCAAGTGGGCTTGTAACTTGCTAAAACTTTTTGAAACCCAGCTGCTGTAAATAACAGCTCATGTGCTTTCCCAACACCTTACCTTTCTTGCTCAATACCGGGTATCTACTTAGGAACTGTTTTTCAAAACACTGTGCACTTTGCACAATTAATTTGGGGAAGTCTGTGGTGTGTCCCAATGCTCAAAGAAGGGCTGTGACAGGCTGGGGAAATCACATGTATGCAGTCAACGTATGGAAACAAATAAGCACATTTTTATACATGCAATCTCAGGCAGGATTGCTTAGAAATGGTGAAGTGCTTTAAAACAATGCCATAATATTCTTAAATGCCAAGTGTCATATGAAATATTATTCAGAATCACTTCTCTCTCCTTCCCAACCTCCCTGCAAGCAAGTGAGATCTGCACAGCCCAGCCATGGGTGCTGGGAACAGCATCAGCTGTTAGTGGCGCATTATTAACAACTGGAATTATTAACTCTGTTTCAGAAAGCTGTTCTGTGCCTCTACACGCAGTTGTTTGCAAAATTATTTGGAAAATTCATCTTGCACCTGATCCCTCCCTTTTTTAATGAACTGTGTCATGCTGTCAGACAATGCTGATGGACAACAGAAAGCAAGGAGAAAGGGAAATAGCACCTGAAATGAGAGGCAGAGCCTTTCCCACAAAGCACCTCACTCACAGAGTTAAAGCAGAGCAAAACAAGGGGAGATTAAAAGAGGAATTGCACCGTGGGAGGGGGTGTCAGTGTGGTGGGACCTGGGTCCCTGTAGGGAAGGTGAATTTCCTGGTTCCTCACTTACTGCCAAAACTTTTAGCCACCAGGAAGATGCTGATGGTACCTGGCTCCAGTTTGGTGCCCTCCTCTAGTCCCAGTTGTCCTGCTTCTGGCTGGCTCTGCTTCTCCAGCCACAGCTCTAGGGAGAACCTCTCTGCTTGTGGGGCATTGTTGCTTTTTGTCTCCTTCAACATCTGGTTGGAAAGTAGGAAAACTCCCTCTTTGTAGTGACCAGAGATACCCCTGGGCTCCAGGGAAACTGTATAACCACTGGAACTCTTGGCATCCTCACTCCCTGCTCAGGTCTGCATCCCATTCCTATTTTTGCCACTCTTCTCTTTTTTCCAAGCAAATTACTGAGGAATCCTCCACCTGCCAAGCACCAACCCAACCTTCATCAGATAATACTCCCTGCAAAAATTGTGCAGCAGAGTTTTTTGTGTGGTTGACATTCATTTTCAAGCTTCACAGTGTCTTGTAGGCCCTGTGAAAGAAAGGAAAGAGACAAGTGGGAATGATTTCTTGCTTCCCCTGCCCTGGTAGGGCGATGTTTCTCAGCCTCCACAGGCAGGAGATGTGTGGGAAGCAAAAGGTTAAGAGGAGTTTCTGTGGCCACTGGTTTTGAGATAAGCAAGTACAGTTTGTCATGCAGCCTAAAAGGAGATCTGGCTTCTGCATCCCCCAAATTCTTGCTCCTCTACTCTCTGGCACTACACCATGCAGGAAAATTACTGATTGACCATCATGTCCCAGAGGTGCTGGATCTGACCAGTGATCCTGCCATGCTGAGGCAGAGAACAGCCAGGGGGATGACAGCAAACACCCTTCAGAAGGAAGACCTAGCTCCTGCACATACTGTTTTGCTACAGCTCCTGTGTTACTCAGTTCCTTAAATTATAGAGAAAGTGTTTAATGTTCCTTGTCCTCAATTTCTCCCTCCAGCACGGCTGCACTCTGGTTAGGCAGAGGTCAGAACCAGCAGGACATGACTACTCATTGGAGAGGGAAGGACTTCCAGTTTTTCTTTTTCCCACTTTTTATTTCAGAATGGTCTGAACTCTCCTCAGATCACAGCAGCTGTGACATCCAGTGGCAGCTCTGTAGTGTTTGGAGTCCCCCAAGACAGCTTAGCTGAGTGGTTTCACAAGAAGAGCCATCTCATCACCACAGTCAGGACAAGGAAAATTCTGTTACTTACAGCCACAGCAAACTCCCTCTCTTCAGGCCAGAAGCCTCAGCAAAGCCCAGGCTGGCTGATGAGATGGATTTATTTGCTAAAACGCTGTTTGCTGCAGCCAGACCAATAAAGAGATCTGCTGGAGGTCTTAGCTCTCCAGACCCAGGAGGGCTCTGTTTCCTTTGCCTTGTGCTATCTTTGCACAAATCTGAATCCAAATGACTTGTCTAGAAGCCAAACCAGCTTCAGAAATAGGAATTGGGCTTGGAAGAGGAAGACAGTTGATAACAGCACGGGCAAAAGCATCCTGAGCATCGTCGCAGCTTTGCCTGCAGTGAGCTGATGCTTTGTCTTCCTGCTGTCGCTGCGTCCCTTTTCACTCCTCTTCCCCATGCCTTTGTAGTTGGATGCCTGACATACTCTCTATTAGTCTCTGCTGCCTTGTAATGAACATCAAAAGAATGAAAAGATGATGTATCAGAGATCAGGACCCAGAGCAATCGTTAATAGAAGGGAATACGTTAGGCACACCACGGCTCAATGGGAAATATATTTTCCATCTGCCTTTGTTACAGACATCTAAGGGAAGGCTTGGCATTGTCTCAAGCAGCCAGAGATGGGGTTGAAACATGGGGGTTTTTTGAGAAAAGCCAGCAGTCAGGGAAAATCCTTGTACAGATGAAGGTCTTTCTGAATCTGAGTGATCTGAAGAGCGCAGGTCAGGCTTTGGAAGGAAACGGGCAGGCAGGGGGAGCAGCATCCCACCGGTAGCAAATTCATAACCAGGGAGCTGAACACAATCCAGCCCCTTCAAAAATGGAGAAGTGGCCGCAGGGGCTGACAGGGGTGAGACAGGGAACTTGGCAGAGCTGACAAGGGCTGGAAGGACAGAGGGATGTGTTCCCCTCTCCCCAGGAAGCACACCTTTCTCTGGAGAAAATGCACTTGATAACTGACGCTGAAGTGTTGGACCTTAAACCTTGAGAGGGCTTTTAGAGAAACAAACTAAATTCTTGGCTGAAATGGCAGCATGTCCAGAGACATAACAGAGGTGGTGTCTTGGTGAAAGAGTGCTGCCCAGAGGGCCTGGGCAGGTGCTGCTGCATCATTTCACAGGAGCCACTGGAGAAGGAGAGAATAACAATAAGCTTCAGTCCCTCTTGATCAAACACTGCCCAGCACCTGGGGGCACCAGGTTTCATTATCAGGGGCTTCACAGAAGCCAAATGATCAAATAAACAAGAAAAAGTTAGCTAGACTGATGATTCTCCTAATCTCCGCCACAGAGACCTTGTTTGCCCTCTGCTCTCCAGAGAGATGTGTTTCCCTCTATTCCATGTTGCTTATGCAACCACATATGCTTGGGCAAGAAGTGTCATGCAGGAAATACAAGCTTTGGCTTACAGAAAAATCCCTCAAATACTGTGCCTGAAGGACCCTCCATCTTGTAAGACACCTGATGGGCGTCTGTGGGGACAGCTTTTGCTCTCAACTGCCCTGGCATGACTCAGAAGAAGCTCTTAGTTCAGTTAAGTTGGGCAGAGACAAGAGCAAAGTTGTCTGTTTGTTGTATGTTTGTGTTTGGAAGTGATCTGGGAAACCCAGGGCTCCATCCTCATCCCTGATGCACACAAAGAATTAATGGATTTGCATCTTTGTAAGGGGAAAGAGAATTGGGCCCACGTTGAGCGGTGATAATGAATGAAACTGAATTAAATTTTGATACATATTGGAGATATGTTAGTTACTATATAAAGTAATATACTTAATTAGCCCAGGAAGTCTGTTAAATATTACATAAGGTTACCAATGAGTTCCTGCAGGAAGTGAGGGAGCTGACATTTGTAGGTCTCCTCACATGAGAACCTGGTGGTAGCTCTGGAGAAATCCATGGACTCCACAAGTGGGCTTAAACTCTCCCCTAATTGCTTAGTGACCTGAAGTTTTATGAGGTCTGATGGAATGCAAAGGAGCAGAGCTTGCACCACGGCCCAGAGAAGCCCAGCTCATTTCTCTACAGCTGCTCTGTTTTCCATCTGCCTGGGAACAGCACTGGCTTTGATTAGAAATGTTTTAGTCCTTCCCAAATCTCCTTTTGTCACTCCTGTCCCACACCGCTTGCTGCTATTAAGAGTATTGGAAACAAAGCCCAGCCTTGCCTCTTAAACCATCCCCTGATGGAGTACCAAATTTAACGGATACTTTTCAACAGAGCTTTAACATTCACTCCTCCATGTGGCAAAATGCTTCCAGCAGCTGCACATGGATATCACATCTTGATATTCAGACCCTGCTGTCTCTCTCTGAAAACATCTATCGGTCTGAACAGCGGCTGCCAACTCAGTCCAAGCTGACAGATGTAGGATGACTTCTGGTTTCATTCCCCACTGTGCTCTGAAATTTTCATTTCAAAATACAATACTGAATTGGCCTTGACACGAATCAGGTGTTAACTCTGATCAGACAGTCACTTCATTACTAATGGCATTACTCACCCAGCTCTGCGGTGTTTTCCTCCCCCAGGGTCGTTAAACATTTTCCTGCTCATGAAAGTGCTGTTGGATTGAACAAAGACAGAAATGTGACTTTCTTTGGTGACAAGGTGATTTGTAATTTTAGGGAGCTCGTTCCCAAGAAGCCAAAGGCAAGCATGGTAGTTTGGGACAGGTCCAACTATGAAAAGTCTCCCTGTACTAAAGGATGCATTTTTGAACACTTTGAGAGTTTGGATTTGCAGGTTACAGCTGGGAATGGAAAGAACAAAGGAAGGAGAGGAAAGAAGGAAGGAAAAGAAAGAAGTGAAAAGGTAGAGGACATGTTTTGAACACAGGTGGACACACACTGTGGCCAGATGGGGAAAATTCCCCTCTAGAATTTGTGATCCTTCTCAGGGACATGGTGGCTTTGTGGCCATTTGCAGCTCTCAGAGCGTGTTGCTTTGGGAGTGGAGATGTTAGCTCCTCCCACCTTTCTGAAAGCTGGCTCACAGGTTATTTCTTAGCATTTTCAAGGATTATTCTGGTCATCATTGCCTTTGTTCAACATCAAACTTGCTCAGTTATGTCCCTTGCAGTATGGTATGGAAGAGACCTTCTGCCACCAGCAGAAGCTGTTTTGATACCTGGCTGAGCTGGATAAAGCACATCCAGGAACTGATTTCATCGTGTCCCAGCCCAGTTTGGATTGCCATGCTGGTTTTCAGTCCTAATAGCTCCCCAAGTTTTGACAGACAATTTGTTGTTGGGTTTGTTTTTAAGAGAAATATATATCAAAGAGTAACATTTCACTGCAAAGGCATCTCTAGCATGAGAAATGCTCCCCTGGCATTTTCTGTCTCCTACTCACTGGTGCTACATGTAAAATATTTATGCTGAGGGTTTGTGCTGTATCTTGGGGGTCTGGCAAAGCAGGAGCTCAAGGGCTCCTTGAAGATTTTGCCCTCAGCCACTCTGGAATCACTTTTCTCTGCCACACTGCCCATCCTGTCACCCACGTGTGCTGGTAACTTGTGAGGGGATCTCAGAAAAGGGAATTTTCCAAACAGAATAAACATGTACCATGATGAAAGGCAGAAGAAAAGGAAATAAAACAAAGGGATGGGTTTCATAGTGACAGATACTTGTGTGAATGCCAGAGCACTTTCAACCCTCATCAGTAAAGACATGAACACAAAGAGGTTTTTTAATCATCTCTTTCTTTAAAATTTGTCTCACAGACACACTGCCTCCATGGGACAGAAGCAAGCAGTAGAAAAACTACAATTTGTGCATATCCTCCTAATTCCAGGTTTGTAGAGAGCTATCTGTGGGCAAGATGGTGCAGACAAGAGAAGACTTTTTGACTGTGAGGGCAGTCTGGAAGGCAGCTGGAACAAGTTGTCTGGAGGGGTTATGGAGTCTTCATTCCTGGAGATATTCAAACCCCGGCCAGACAAAGTCCTGGCCAACCTGCTGTATCTGACCCTGCTTCAGCAGAGGAGTTGGCCTAGAAAACCTCAAGACGTCCCTTCCAGCCTGAACCATTCTGTGGTCTGCCACCCCCAGCTCCTGCTTCTCAGGCACAACCTCAGAATAAACAGAAACTGGGCTCAGGAGAGCTTGGAGCTGAGCTGCAGCTCTTACCCTCGGGAAAGGTTCCACTGTACAGATCCACAAGGATTGAGCAGTGTTCAGAGATCTCCCTGCCCAGGAGAGGACCCCGTGGCCTGGTGCAGGGTGATCAGGACACCCTATATGAACATCTATAAGCACTTATGAGCATATGGGATATCTACACATGGCATATGTACTGTGTAAGCCAGGTCCAAACGTGAGCTCTCAGACCATCTGCTTGCATGCCTGTGTGTGATCTGCGTTAACTACTGGTTGGGTGGTTTCCTTTATTGCCAAGATGGCATGTTTCCTGAAATATATTAGAAATACACTTGTCCTGTCTGCTGAAGCAAGAGAGAAACATCAGGACCAGGAAACCTGTAATCTGAGCTCTATCACTTCTTATTTATCTAACAATCCTGGCAATTTACTCTGGATAAAAAATAACTGTGATTTATCCACGCTGTACTTTATCACTTTGTAAATTATCTTAGGTATGAAGCAGGGAGTTTGCCTTCTATCTGGATGGTGAAAATTCTGAAAAATGGATGACAGCCAACACACAGCAAGCTGCTCCTGGGGATAGGAGCTGTACAGCACGCACCCCATCATTTGGAACTTGTAAACATTTCAGTGAATGCTAGTGCTTGATTGAGTAGCTGGAGATTTCAAATAACACCAGATCACAGACAGCTGCACAGTGAAAGTGGTTTGTGGGCTCATTAAACATCACGGGAGTTAAAAA
>NW_008236180.1:5941921-5943866 GCF_000691975.1 Corvus brachyrhynchos
TAATAAGAATAACCGGAGAGAAAAAAAAAAAAAAAAAAAAAAAAAAAAGCTGTTTCTCTGTCACATCTGCGGTGATCGACATAAAAGTCATGTCCTCTCCGCTGCGGCCGTGCTGCAGCTGCCCAGCTGGGCTGTGGTGACACCCCGGCCCAGCCAGCTGTGTGGTTGAGTCTGATGATCCTCAAAGCAGGGCTGAAGCCACGCACGAAGTACCTCCAAGCCGTTTTCCCAGCGGTTTCTCGCACACGCCGCACCCTCGGCGCTGCCACCCGCGGCTCCCCGAGCCCACAGTGACATCCTCTGTCGGGAAGCGGCACCAGCGGAGCCCGAGCCACCCCCGCGGCGGAGCGGCTTGGGGACACTTGTCTCCCCGAGGAAGGGGACACGCGTGCCAGGCAGCTGCAGGGCTTGCCCGGCTGCCGGCTCATCGTGCACAGCCTGCCCGCCCTGCACACAGCCGGGAAAAGCGAGCCCGGCTCTCAGCGCAGAGCCAGCGCGTTGTGCCAGGGCTGGGCACCTTAAGGAACAGGATGAGGCTGGTTCTTGCTGAGGCCACCCTTGGGTGGGTGCCACCCCTGCGGGAGTGCTGAGAAGTGTTCCCACTGCTCGGCTCTGCCCACTGCAAAAGATTTACCGCGATCCCAGAGAGTCCTCTCGGCCCCTTCCCAGCAGGATCAGCAGCTGCTGTCAGGACAGTGGCTGGGGGGGGGGTTTGGGGGGGGCGCTGCTGTCAGGACAGTGGCTGTGGCAGTGTTTGAGGAGGAATTCTGTGAGGCTGTACTAGTTCCTGAGGTGAAAATAGCTTTTGGAGCAATCAGAAGGTGGCAAACCCCCTGAGTGTTAACTTCAGGCTTGTTTCTGTGTTTGTACAATTTTCTTGCTTTGCTTATTTTCTCTTTGTTCCTCACAACTTATCAGAATTTCTCAGAAAGAAAGTTCTTGGCCAGCCAGCACCCAGTTCTCCAGCCAGCACCCTTCTCTGCTTTGCAGTTGCTGCTCTGCACATCCCTGTGCTGTTCTCCAGAGGGGTGATAGTGCAGCTGATCCTGCCCCTGTGGGGGGGCACCTGTGAGGATATTTCCTCTCCTGCAACCTGGAGCAGGCACCGTGCCCAGGGGTTGTGTAGTGGTTGGTAACTTCACCCTGCAGAAGAACAAGTCCTCAGACAAAAGTTATTCCCTTTAGCTGTGAAGAGTGAACAAGTGGAGGAAGAAGGGAGCGTTAATCACCTCCCTGGAGCTGGGGCCTGGGACAAGGACTCCTTGGTTTGCAGACCAAGAATTGCCTGCTCCTGGACAGCTTTACCTCTTCCTCCTGCTGCCCATGAGGAGCAGGGGCAAGATTATCACCCTCTATGTTCCACGTGCCCAGGGAGCCCTCCTGGCTGACTCATTAAAAGGCAAATGAAGATCTAACCTTCACTTCTGTTCATTAAGGCACACACCCCATGGCAGGAGCAATAAACTCATGGTGGACACTTTGGAGAGATGCAGGAATGTTGCTGTGCAGAATGCAAGGATGGTCTGGGAGAATTCAAGGCTACTCCTGAGCTGAGAGGGGAAAGAGGAATGTAGAGATGTTCTAGAGGGTGGCAAGGATACTTTGAGGTAATGCAGTGATGTTCCAGGGTTGAGAAGGGAAGGGGTAATGGGAGAGGACCCTCCGGGGGATTCAGGGATGATGCTCTGGGGTAGTGCAAGGATGCTACCAGGTTGAGAGGGGAATGTGTGGATGCTCAGGGGTGCTCTGGAGGAATGAAGGGATATTCTGGGGTAATACGAGGATGCTCCCGGGCTGAGAGGGTGCGTGGGAGCGTGCAGATGCTCAGGGATGCTCTAGTGGGATGCAGAGATGCTTGGGCAGATTCCGGGATGCTCTGGGGGTTTCGGGGCTGCTCGGGGGGTACGCGAGGGTGCTGGGGGCCGGAGCAGGAGGCGGGAGCGGG
>NW_008236180.1:5944190-5955573 GCF_000691975.1 Corvus brachyrhynchos
ACCCTCCCGCAGTCCCCGGTCCCCTCCCGCTGTCCCCCGGCCTCTCCCTCCGTCACAGGGAAGGACCCACCCGGCACCCGCGGATCTCCCGGGGCAGCCACCGCGCAGAGCCCGAGTCTCACCGGGGACGGCCCCTCCGCTTGCAGGTGCCTTCTGCATCCCCCTGTACGTGCCCTATGTGCTGACGGGGAGATGGATCTTTGGGAGAAGCCTCTGCAAACTCTGGCTGGTGGTTGATTACCTGCTCTGCACCTCTTCGGTCTTCAACATCGTACTAATTAGCTACGACAGATTCCTCTCGGTGACAAGAGCGGTGAGTCCTGTCATGGCAGCTGAGAGGGACATAACTCTCCTCCTCCTTTATTCTCCAGATTCTCTGCAGTAATTAAAAGCTCTTTGACTCCTCCAGAAATTACGAAGCTTTCAGCCTGGAAAGCAATAACCATCCACAAACACATAATTCAGTGGTGGTTTCAGCTTGGTATTCCCGGCACAATTAACTCACTTAAGGCTCAGACCCCGTTGTGCAGGTGTCCCCTTCCTAGGTGACGGGATAGTAGCGTACAAGCAAGTCAGCCAGGTAAGCAGACTTTTAACTAATTGCAAGAGCTTATTATCTCCAGGACAAACCAGTGGATTGCAGTCAGACTCGCAGCTTCTCCCTGGCTACCGCGGCAGTAGATTGCACTGCCGGCTTTGGAAGGGAATGTGGGGAGGTCCCTGGGTGTGTGGGAAGATCAAAATGCTCAGCTTTTCGCAGGAGGTAACGAGCAGTTCACAGGCAGATCTGATCCGCTGCTGTTTGCTCGTTCCCTGACTGCAAATACAACACGGATTCAGCCCAGGAGTTTGTCAAGTCCCTCTTCTTGTGACTTGCAGGGAGTAGCTGGGGACAACTCAGGCAAGTGGTGGGCGCAGACAACTGCCAGGCTCCAGCCAAGTCTGTACATTTCCACTTAGCAGACACCACATTTTGGAGCTGTAAAATGAGTGTTCTAAATCTTCCCTGCAAGAGTGAGATTTATCTAGCAATTGCTCCTGTTGCCTATGGCATACCAATTTGTTGGTCTGCTGGGATATTGCCTAGCAACTTTACCAGGAGTGCTAGCAGTCCATTTGTGAGGAGCCTCAGCCAGCTGGGGTGTGGGACTGTGTGTAAGAAAAGGCTTTCCTCTTGCAGGTCACCTACAGAGCCCAGCAAGGCAACATCAGGCAAGCAGTGCTGAAGATGGTGCTGGTGTGGGTGTTGGCCTTCCTGCTGTATGGTCCTGCCATTATCAGCTGGGAGTACATATCAGGCCAGAGCATCATCCCCACCGGGGAATGCTACGCTGAGTTCTTCTACAACTGGTATTTCCTCATGACAGCCTCCACGCTGGAGTTTTTCACTCCTTTCATCAGCGTGATGTTTTTCAACCTAAGCATTTACCTGAACATACAGAAGCGCACCAAAATGCGCCTGGATGTTTTCCATGAAGTGCACAATCAGTCCTTCACTGAGGAGGTGGAAAGGAGCCCAGAAGCAAAGCTTTCTTTGAAATGCTGTAAGTGGGAGCAGAAGGAGTCAGCTGAAACCCTCGACCTCTCTAAGAGCAAAGCTCAAGGAGCAGCCTCCACTTCCAGCCTGGATGCCAAAGATCTGCTGGCAACAAGCTCGGAGAGCTCCAGGAAACCGAAGTGTTGCAACAAAAAGAGCTGTAAGAATTCAGCCTCCACTCTGTGCTCAGAGAAACGGATGAAGACCGTGTCCCAGAGCACGACTCAACGCTTCAGGCTCTCTAGAGACAAGAAAGTGGCCAAATCACTGGCAATCATCGTGGGCATTTTTGGGATTTGCTGGGCACCGTACACTCTCCTGATGATCATCCGCGCTGGCTGCCACGGCCAGTGCATCTCTGAGTTCTGGTATGAGACTTCCTTTTGGCTGCTGTGGATCAACTCGGCTGTCAACCCTGTCCTATACCCTCTCTGCCACTCCAGCTTCAGAAGGGCTTTTATTAAACTCCTTTGTCCCAAGAAGCTGACGATTCAGCCTCACAATGCCCTTCAGAACTACTGAAAGTGAAGCCAGCCCAGTGTGAGGATGAGAAAAGCCTTAGTTTACTTCTGCAGTATTGGGACTACAGCTTGTTTCCTTGGAAGAACCCAGGAGCAGTGGTCTGGGGCAGGTGAGGAAAGCAGAAAAGAGCCCACTATTAACTTATTTTAGTTTATCAACAACAAAATCCCACATAGAAGGATAAAGGGGTTTATTGACATTAACCACAGGTAGTGAAATCTGTGTCCGCCACTCGCAGGTGCCACAAAAGAGCTCTGCTGCCACCTAGTCAGCCTGAGCAGCACCAGCATTTTTCTCCAATAAACTGAAAACCGAAAAATAAAAGCTAACAAAATGTCTGGCTTTAAACTACTGCACTAAACTACAGCTTAGCTGTTTGCAGACCTGATCTTTCCCGTAAATGGGAGCGTTTTTTCCTTACACCTATTACATGTAGATGATGATACAGAAAGAAAAGAACAAACCTCAAAAGAAAAACATCTCATTTATCATTTCTGCTACAGCAGCTGCAGCCATAATCTGGATCTCTGTTCCATGGGGTGCAATAGATGTCCCTTCCACACCTCAGGAAGGGACAGATCTCTGCCCTAAGGAGTTTACAGCCAGACTCTGAGGCACTGAGCATCTTGAAGTGCCCTGCTGGCGCTGCCTGATCCCTCCCTGCTTCAAAACTGGTCTGATTTCCTTTGGGTCCTGCCACACACTGCCCAGTGGTCCCATGGGAGTGCTTCCCTCCTGCCCGGAGCCACAGGAATGGGCCCTGGAAGGCCCCCAGAAAAGGGTTCCTGTGCCTACGTGAAAGGTGCCAGCACAGTACCAGCTTCTCCACAGACTCCACCATGACAACCCAAAGACATTTTCAAATCTGTTCTGCAGGATCTTAAAGATACTCTTCTGGCACTGTGTTAGGGAATGACAAGCTCAGAGAGAAGTAAATCTTGTGTTGTGTTTTTTATGTTCCTTTTTATAGTGTTCCTTTCAAACCTCTTAAATTCATCAAGTTTCAGTTTCTTGCCTTCTTCCTTTTAAAATATCTCACTTCATTGGAGTTGAAATATGGAGTTTAAAATACCTCACTTCATTCAACCTGGGTTGAGCTGATTCAGTCAACATAAGCATCAATTATTTTATTGTTGAATTTTCACATTTTTTTTGGAATAGTCAAATGATTGCACAGATAGAGCACCAGATTCAAGAGACCAGGGCCCTAGCCTTGGTCTTATCATAAAATCCTGGACATTTTATCACTCCTCCCCATCAGAGTTGCTCATTTCTTCTGTAACCTCTTTGGGCACAGAGGCAGTTTGACCAAAAAGCAGATTAATTCCACTGCTGACGCTGCTCAATGATGTAGTAACACAAATAAGTAATCAGTTGCCATGGCGAATGCTCTTATTTAACAGTATTGCACAGAGAAGTTCAAGATCCTAAGTCTGAAAACTACATTTACAAATAGAAACCCAAATGTTGTAAAGTAGTACCCAAAAGCTTATGATGTTGTGATTGCCAATTACATTTTGCTGTTGCAAGCAAACTGCTTTTTGGCTGCTGCTATGAGTAAAAGAAAATGCCATCCCACTGTATCCCAGTGATATTTGTCAAGTAGATCAGTATTGTCATCTGAAGTCAGGTTCTAAATGATGTCTTGTCTTGTGTATGTGATATTTCAGACTTGTGACATGTTCTGTCAGTCTGTTATATATGGGTTAAAATATACCCCTCGAAGTATGTGTGCTCTGAATTGACAGGATGAACTGTTGAGCCTGCTTGTACCTTTCCCTGTGTCTGCTCCCTTCTGAAAACATCAATAAAGTATTTTTATAAGAAGCTTGCAGAATATTTTATGGTGAACAAGGTGTTGTCAGAAATGATAAAATCCAACTGGAAGCAAAACCTCTATGGATTTGCCTGAGAAGGCAGATATACATGTCACAGAAAAAACAGCTCCTGAAACAGCTGAGTTTCTCTCACCTCTGGTGAGCAGGTTCCTGACAGCTCCCTGAGGGTGTGGTGAGTGCACATCACTCAATTCTCTCCAGCTTCAGGTCTTTTCAAGAGCATGTTACATGCAGCTGAGATCTGGAGAGGTTACATCAACAATAACACTTCCTGTAATTTACAAACCCCACTGGTCTGCCTAAAAATGACAAAGTCATAACGTGGCCAAGGCACCAGTTTCCAGCTGTGGCTCTCTTCAGTTGTTCATCGGGAGAGGTGGAACCACTAGATCACTCATTCTGATAAAAGAAGGTGCCTGTTGTTACACCTTCCTTGTGAGCCTTTTGCACAGTATTTTCATGGTCTCTGAACTCCTTATGGGCAGAATTATCTACACTTGACTGAAAGTAATTTTATTCATTGTTGGATTTTGCAGGGAAGACACTTACATTCCTTCCTGGAATAAGAGCCCTAGCTTTGCCAAATAAAAAAGAAAAATAATTACTTATGCCTGGACATGAGGTCACACCTGAGCCTGGGTTTCATATTGAAAAGCCTGGGAGCTGCTCTGAAGCTTCAGAGCAGCTGATGACTAATTCAAATATGCTTAAAAGAGTATTTGAATTCTGCTGATTTTTAGTGTTTGGAATATAAATGTCTATACGTATTTGGAAGAGGCAGGGATTGGGAGATTCTAGGCATAATACATTATGAATTGTGAAAATGCATAACCGCTAGACAAGGTAGGGCTGCTTGTCAACCAGCCCAGCAAAACACCTGTGTATAATTCATCTGTTATACCTGCTAAAATAATGCCTCTTTCCTATTGTCTAGGCATAAGCTAAGCAGGCAGGACCTGTTTTCAACAACCATGAAAGAAGACTTGCTGGAATAATGAAGATGATTCAAATATTTGGGGAAGCACATAGGAATTATGAACATGATTCAAATATTTGGGGAAGCACATAGGCTTCATTTCCATGGAACATCTCCACAGAGGAAAGAAACCCAGCTAATTCCAGAGAGAAGCATCCAATTTACGCACAGAGTGTTAGTAAACAGCATTCATGCAGCTGCTCAAGTCAGGTCCAGGGAGCTTTTTGAATAAGTGACTTCCCATAGGAGCTGTGTGGAGGTGATGCCAGTTCCCCTCTCTTCATACAAACCTGCACTCCATTAACTCGAGGACAGAAAGCCTGCCCTAACGAGGTCTGTGGTCTTTTCCTAGAACAGCATCTGCATATCAATAAACCATCAAAACCCCCTTTTTTTAGTTCAGCACAGCTACTTTCTTTCTGTCTCTGTAAATGCTTCCTCCCTAATCACCAATAATGAGAGATCTCTTTACACAGACAGAGGAACTTTGCTCCTGCAGCCTCTCCTCCAGCCCTTCCTCAATTACCATCCCTTATTTGTTCTCTCCAACCTGCAGTTACACAAATTGCTCCATTGTTCCACAGACATCACTGAAGCTTCATTAGCTCAAGTAGGAGGCTGGAGAAGAAGAGAGAATGCAAGAAGGAGCTTTTGTTGAAAAACACCTGTCTGGGATAATTAATGAGATTTGCTGGGAGGGAAGGGCTTTGAAATTAGCAAGATGTGATTATATATTGGTTTGAAAGAATGCTAATGGTTTTCCTTCATGTTTGTAAATGACCATTCATCTTCACAGCAGAACTAGGGTGGAAAGATCAGGGGTTAACTTCCTTGCCAGAAAGAACTTTAACAACATGGTTTCTGTGAGGGAAGATTAATTTTTCATAACCCCAGCTCCCAAGCAGTGACACCAGCACAACTTTGCAGTGCAGACCTGGTCCTAAAAGAGACTTCCTGCACTCTACAGAACTTGTTCTGCAAATAGATGTGGCACAATAAGGAGTGTTATTATCCTTACTTCTGATGTGAGAATAATCAGACAAGAATAAAAACTCTTTGCAAGCTGCCCTGGATGAGTGCCACAAAAGAGAAAAGCTCTCTCAATTTCTGACACCACAAAGCCAGCCTTTCATGCAAGATTGCACAGATGTTCCTGTGGACAGTAGGGAACTCACAGCACTTCTCTGTTCCCTTAACCTTTAAATCTCCTCCTCTCCTCCTTACAACAATTTTCTGTCAATATAGTTGCATTTGCAGGATTAAGGAATTCGGGGGGTTTAGAAAAGCAATTAGGAATTCTGCAGATGAAAGGTCTTACCTATAACCCAGTACCACCATTTTATTGGGATAGAAAACTATCATTGACACTTACTTCAACAAACCCACCACCACCTGAGGGAGGAAGACCTGTACACACCTCAAAGGCAAAAAACCCCAGCTCTGTCCTTACATCTCTTGTTGCAAGCTCAGGAATGCTGATGACTCGTTCAATTAGCACCATTTTTATTGCTAAAGTCCAGGATGCATGAGCATTATTTATTATTTACAAGCCCCACAATCTTACTCCATAATTTCCAAGCTGCTTGCACAGTCTGGGTGCAAAAGGGAGCTGATACTTAACCCAAGTACCAAACATCACAGGTAGAGCTGTGTGCACATCTGTGGGGGAAGAACAAGACCATTTTTAAAATGCTACAACCTGATTTTTTTTTGAAATGACTTAGAGGCACTAAGCAAGACCTTTGGTTGTGTTGTAAAGGCTTCATGACAAAACTGGAGTTTTTAAAAGCAGACTGGACCCATAACTTAAACATCTGTTCTTTAAAGCACACAAATGTGTCTCTGGTGTGACACTGACTTTGGAATTATTTTTAACACAATATCCTAGGATTTAGCAGCCCAATTAACACTGAAGGAAAACTGATTTCAAAGTAGTTAATAATCTCATTCAAGATCTCTCTGAGCATTCACAAAAAACAAGCTCTCTGCTAGGAGGGCAGCAACAGTTCTGGCAAATTTTTTAGCTGTTAACTAACAGCTCACACACAGCTTTAGCCTTTAGAAGCTGTTTACTGAAGAACAAACAATATTGGGGGTTGCATATAACCCCTTGAACATGAGAATAAAAGTACTCTTTATGAGAATAAAAGTACACCCTGCAGTGTCCGTGAATTGAAGACAGTTTGACAAAGCAGAGCAATCACCCTCCATTATGAAAATCGTTTGTACTTTATACTCTAAAAAGCACAAATTTGACAGACCATTGTGGTTAAAACACCATTTAATATCCCTGACACAGCTTGTATTCAAAATATACAGGGATAAAATAATATGTGTAATACTTCTATGAAGCCTGTGGTCAGTCATCTGGGAATTAAGCTGTTAGTCAAGAGCTTTCACGAAGGAACAAGATCTTTTGTTGCTGCCATTAAAATTCTTAATCAAAATGAAGGTTGCAAAAGACTTTACGGAACTGTATGGGCAGAGGAATGCTGACACACAGCTAATTCCAGCATAGGGAAAAGTCTGCAGTCAAATATGATGTCTCTCATTGGAAGAATACAGCACCAGGGCAACATAAAACCTCAGCAGAGGACCAAAATACCCAACACATCCTTCCTGAAGCAGTCACTGGGAAGACCTCATGCAAACAGAAGCCTGCAGAACAGCTCATCTTTATTTCAGAAAGAGCTGAAGTCCCCTAGAAATTCCCCCTCACAAGTCCCACATGCTCCTGTCCTCTGCTACGAAGTGACAACCTCAAAAATGAGAGAATCCCATAGAACATGGGGACTATACTGATTTCCCTCGAAAAAACCTAGAAATTCAAACTTCCTTCACTCACCTCTTGAGAATGCTCCAGCAGTACTGAACAAACAACTAAAAGCTGGGGAAATTGGCTCTTTAAGGCCATTATGATTGACTCATCTTAATAACCATATTTTCACCTCAGCAGTTATTTCACTGAGAACCATCACTATGCACCACTTTAGAGAAGTGCTTTCCAGCCACCATTTGTAAATAGGAAATATTTGTAATCAATATTAATTTCTCCCAATATTGGCATAACAAGTTATCAAATCAGAATTGCCTCCTCCACAATAAAAGAACACAGAACATAAATTTTAGTCAGCCTAAATGCCACTTTAACAACAGACTCTGAGGAGGTATTTGTGTGCTGACAATCTACCAAACTGCCTTTGAAAAGGCAGATATATTTACTGAAAGACCAGAACAAGCATGACATTTTCTGAGAAAATCTGAGCAAGTTCCTTCTTTATTCAATCACATTTGTGATCCTCTGCAATAATTTTCTCCATTAATGCAGAAGCACTCAGGCTTTCCTGGCATGAAAGAGGGAATGCAGCTATTTTTTAAATATTCACTAAAAGCAAATCTTCTACTGTGCACCCATTCATCAAGAGCCCTGGTTAGCTAAATGTGATAACAGTTTTATTCCAGGCTAAATACATTAGGAAAATAACTTCTGTAGCACTAATTTAATTTAGTCTTAACATACAATTCTAGAACTGTCTACGCTTCATAAGCCACTTCAAGCCATTGAATAACAATTACAAAAATCACTATCTTTAGAACAGTTAATTAGTGATAATTACATCAATTAGTAGCACCAGTTAGTAAATTGTACATGTTTCACATGGCAATTGTTGTTATCCATCTACAGATTAATTTTTATTTACTTTGAAAGAAATTCTGAACGCCTTAAAAAATAAATAGGAGATGTGTGAGTGGGCTCTCCTAAAGCTCCTAAACACTGCCATGGACTGCAGTTCCATGAAGAGGGTGAAGTGGATACTGGAGGATTATTTTCCAAATTCCAGATCATCTGTCATGCCACAGAATTTCTATGTGACTCTGCAAGTTGCTAGGGTCCAAATCCAGACAGATATTTTAATTCAGAATGTTTAAATTCAGTGGGAGGTAGGCTTTTCCAAGCCTGGCTAAGTTTGGACCTCAGCCTTCCATGATTCAGTTTCTATCACTGAAAGAAGATTAAAAAAATCACTCAGAAACATAAGGTACTGGAATTAAAAAAAAATAAATACTTAAACCCATTAAATTTTCATCCATCAAAACCATTTTCCTAATGTCCATAAATTAATTCATGAAGCTAGAAAATGTTGGTTGATTTAGAAACAGAGATGTGTTAGCTTACCAAAATTAAATACATTTTTTCAGCCTATAGATACAAGGGGCATAAGCACAGCTAATGGGGCACCCAACCCATTGCAAAGTGGGGCAAGCTTCAAACCCACAACTCCTGGCATTGGAGTTATTTAATGCTATCAGATTTTGGGTTTTTTAGACAGAGCTCAGCATCCCAGTAATTGCTATTTTGCACCACTGCATTAAACTTCCATTACATGTCTGCTGTGGGGGTGGATAAGAGAAGAGAAGAAACATTTTCTAAAGCAATGCAGTAAGAAAATATTGATTTACTACAGGGACTTTTTGCCAGGTTACTTTTTAAATGTGATAAATGTGAGTCCTGTCTGGACAGAGCACTCTAGCTGCCCAAACTCATCTTCCTGATTTATAAGAGAGGAAAACAACAGGAAATGAATAGCCACAAACCAGTATGATTTAATGAATAAGATAATCAAAATGTGGATACCTCATCTGTAATATCACAGATGTCTTCTTGACAACCAGTGTTTTAGCAATTAAATAGTCTCATGCAAATATTTTTTTTCATAAGCATTTTCCACTTTTAGTGGAAGATTAATTTATCTGGATTTAGAGAGTGAACAGTAACTGCTGTCAATAGCTGATTAGTGTGTGTACAAAGGAAGCACTGGGTGGGGATTCCCAAGTATTTGGGAAACAATGATGTTCCAGTCTCAAAGGTAATTAAGCACCGAGGACCCAAATGTCAAGATTCAAATGAGAAATCTTTAAACCATGACAACGCTTTTCCATATGCAAAAATTGGTCCCAAACCATCAGATGCTTTCTAAAATATTGACTGTTACCTGCACATTAATTGCCTATCGATTTCTCCAATTACAAAAAAAAAAAAAAAGGCCCCACATAGGATTTGAATAACAGAAGATAATTTGTTCAGCAGTTCATTTTCAGCTTTTCAATTGGTCTTAATAAGTCTGGATCTAAAATGTATTTCTAAACCTGCATCTTAGAAGATGGTTGTGTCTGTATAAAACATTTTCAGTGTATTTGAATAAGCACATGGCTCTTCGTGTTTTGTGTCACGTTGTACTCACTCATCATGACATAAAGTACCAGCACTCGAGTTTGCTGCAGTGCTACAGCCAGGTTAAAGGCCAACCAAACTGAGCCCAGGTCACCACTGCATGAAGCCACCCGCTCCAATTAAATTAACTGAATGTTACCAGAATAAAACGGATTGTAACAAAGTAACCAGCCACAGCCATTACTTCTTACTGAATTGGAACATCCAGGCAGGAGTGAGTTATTAAACCATAATGATATTGATTTGTAGTATGGTTGCTCTTTTGTTCTCTTTCATCAGTCGGGAAATGTGTACATAATACACAAATACATGTCCCCACCTTGGTGGCATAAAGACACAGCAGTGTGCAAAGAACAGAGCTGAGCAAGGAATGCATGCTTCAAGGAGTCAAAGCTACATTTTATATACACAAGGGCAGAGACAAAAACCCAAACCCTATGGATGACAAATCAGATGCTGTTAAGCCCTCCTTGGACAATTCTATTTCAATCAGAAAAGAGGAGATGAAAGATTACTCTCAGTGGGGAAACAAAGGACAAACACAACCTCAACATTAAAACAAGGTTGATGAAAATCTCCCTGCCTTTGTCCTACCAACTAGGTTTTATGACTCAGAAAAATGGGTACATGCCACATGATAAATTTCAGAACTGCTTAGAGAAAAATCAAGAGAGCAGCCTGAAGGGAGCTTTGCTCTGTTATCAAGAGTTGCAAAATCATCTCTTATCATTATTGGTATGCAAATGTGACCCCCCTCCAAATAATAATACTCCCCTCCAAGTAATAACTGCAGTCTTTCCAGACCTCTACAGTGCAGTCACATTTAAACCCTATTTTAAAAATGGAAAAATTGTTGCTGGGGGATGGCACTGGAAACTGCAGCATGGAAGACAACCAGGAAACAGAGCTGTTCTTCAAAGGCCAGGCACACATCAACATTGGCATGAAGTTTAGCTGTGTCAGGGTGGAGTTTTAATTCACACCAAAGCCCTTTCCACAGTGGCGCACTCACAATGCAGATGTTGGCCAGTATCCCATGGAAGACAGGACAGAAAAGCAGCTGGATGGCGGTTCTGTATCCAGCATAAACTACAACAGGATCCCACCCTATCAGCATGAGCATCTCTGGTTCACAGCCTCTCCTGTCATTCTGTAATTTGAATTAATATTTAAAAACAGGTAACAAGTTGTTAAGCATGGTCAAGTCAAGAGCACTTATTCACTTACCACAAAGCTACTTAAAACCAGAAATCACTATGAAGACTCCTAGTAAGTAG
>NW_008236180.1:5955630-5956072 GCF_000691975.1 Corvus brachyrhynchos
GCTTTAGGAAACCATAAGTAAAGCAGATTGCAAAATATCTCCTGCTTAGACACTCTGATTCAATGCTTTAGGTAATGTGCTGCAATGAGTCCTCAGTATCCACATGTTTAAAAGTGTGGTCCTTTCTAATGCTTGTTTTTACATCAGCATTTGAGCTTCTTTTTTTGTGTAATTGATACCACTTACATTTTCCAAGGACTTACAAAGGGGAAGAGGACTGCAAATAAATACAAAACCCCTACAATTAGCACTGAAATAATACTGTAATCATGTGGTAAAAAAAATGCATTAAAGAGTACTAGAACTGTAAAGTGCTAAACAAAATTATGGCTCAAGCCTCTCCAGGAAATAGAGAATTGACTGGACTTCAATTCACATTGAATTCCCATGGCTTATTGTCAGAATGAGAAATAAAATCTACCATCTCCTTCCTCTTGCCAGC
>NW_008236180.1:5956099-5962481 GCF_000691975.1 Corvus brachyrhynchos
AGCAGATGAAAGCAAAAGGAAGTTAATCCACCAAAACCTAAACAAAACCAAGCCCACCCACTGAAACTCCAACTAAAAAAGTGGAAAGAAATCCTACAAGAGACAACTCTTCCCTGAAACAATTCACCATTAAACTGATTATTTTTTCCCTCTCTGTTTTTAGAGGCAAAGGATTTACAATCCTTTGTAAATCCTTCATTTTCAGCAGAACCAGAGGCTCCCCCTCAGCCCTCTGCCTCCTCTGGAGCGGGATCCAAGAGATCTTCGTGCTAACTGTGAAGGAGCACCCTGGAGAAAGGTGAGCCAAGTGATTAAAGACTACGGGAAGTTGAAGTTTCTACAAAGAGCTGTTCCAGCAGAAAAGCTGGAGCTATTTGGCACTCTTCACTGCCAGATGAGGGAGTAGCTGATGCTGCAAAGCCTCTTTGAACCCTGTTAAAAAACATGGCTTTAGGAATTTGGTGCTGCCGCCTCAGAGCAGGGGGCTGAAATGCTAAGAACCCAACTCCAGGATCAATGGCACATTCCGGGGAGCTGTCTGGGAACCTGCTGTGCTTTTCTCACACCAGTAAACAACACTGCTCTCCCTGCAAGAACCGAGGTTACCTGAGCACTAAAGGAAGGGTGGGAGCTCCTGTGAGTACTGAGGCTTTTAGAACAGCTTCCGGCATTCTTGAAGCCAGAGAGAGTGCAAAACATCTGTGGGTATTAAATAATCTGCTAAGAAGCTGCATCAGCTTTGGTGTTCAGGCAACCTTCCCCTGGTTTTACTAAATGTGGCTGAAAAGCATGTAGCAACAGAAGGAAGAACAGCAGTGAAGCCTAAAAATGCTGCACAAAACCAAACAGAAAGACAGAACTGAATATTAACTTCTACTTAATTTAACTCAGTAAATCCCAGGGCTGAAGCAAAACATGGGAGAGACTTTAGGAGATAATTTAGTCTTGATTTTTTCCTGATCCCATTTATACCAATATGGTTGCTTATAATGAATGCACAGATTACTTCCCACACCTGATCACTAATAGAAATATTCAGAATGTGAATTTAGGAGAGGTAACTACTTGGTTTGCCATAATTTATTAAACAATGCAGGCTTTCAAGCTGACCTGTACTTTTTCAGAATTAAAAACCTGCTTTAAGGATGTTCCATGCAGAAGCATTAGACTATCAGGGATGAAATCAAAAAAGAGCAGTGAAGAAAGCAGAGAGAATTATCACCTTCACTGTGGTGTATTAGAAAAAAGTGGTTAGAGGCTACAGCTGAGTGTTCTTTCATAACCAGTCAGTAATTTCCTCTATTTCTGACAGTGTTTGTGTCTCAGCATCCCACAAGCCTGTTCAGGTCCCTTATGAAAAAGCTTAATAATACATTTTGATGAATTTTTACTTTCCATTATTAAGATAATAATCTTTTACACAAAATATAACCAGAGAATACAGAAGCAGCTCTTCTTTCAGTATGAGGAGAGGGCAAAGACCACTGTTCTAAATTAAGATTCCTGAATTCTTAAAGAATAAAGTTTAAGGACACAGTTCTTTAAATTATGTAGTTAAAAGCTGGGGGGGGGGAGGGACGACAAAGAACTGTATTTTTCTTTTATTTGAAGTATCTAAGCCTAGGACTTCTCAGAACATTGCCTGAGATTCCTAAATGGGAGAGCTCAGATGTGACTCTCACATGGCTGGTTCCTGGCCAGTTTATTCAGCTACTTAACTGCTGCCAGAATTTAAAGGTAGTTAAATATTTATATTAACGAGGAAATCATTTCAGTCATGAATTGCAGTTCTTTCATGCTCCTCCTCCCTAAAATTACTGAGGAGCTGTGCCTCCTCCTCCTCCACACCAAACCATGACAGAGCAGGGGAAAAGTTTAAGACATGACTGAAATTGGTCATCATATAGAAACAGATAAACATGGGACCACCTTTTTTTTTTATTTTAGAATTTTTAATTTGTGAAAATTGAGAAAGTCACTTCACTACAATTCATAAAACAAGACAGCATCTCCTGCAGATCCTGAATTTCAGTCATTTCTACTAGACAGCATTCTCTTCATTCCATAGTATGCCAAACAAGAGCCAGGTTTCCAGTTCAACACCCACCATGACTACAATTTTCAAGCTTGGTTGTAAAACTTCAGAGACACCTCAAAAGTGAACAAACAGACAGAACAATCTTTCCAAGGCAGCAGTCCAGAACAAATCCCCATGCTCTGCCCTTCCATTTTAACAACGAAAACAACCCACAAGAAGCCCAAACCAGAGATGCAGTTGAATCAAACTGCTATTTTAATTTTGTTCTGCTTCCAGCACAGTTCACAGCAGTTGTGGCTCCTACCACTTGACTGGGCTTTGTCCAGTCTTCACATAAATGTCATACAGTTCTCTCAGATGCAACAGCAGCTCCTCCAAGTTGTCTCCTGTCAGCGCAGACAACGCGATGACCCTCTCAGCGACCTGCTCCCTAAGGAGTGGCAGATTGATCCTGGACTGAGCAAGGTCAATCTTATTCCCAATCACAACACAGGGCCTCTCAGACAAGCCTTTTTCATATGCTTCCAGTTCGTATTTCAAGTCTTGCAGCTGAATCCACGGCTGAGGCACAGAGAGATCCACCACGTACAAGAGGAAGAGGCAGCGCTCGATGTGCTTTAGGAAGGCCATCCCCAGCCCACGGTTCTGATGAGCACCTTTGATGAGGCCAGGAATGTCAGCAACTGAAAGAGAAACTTCACAGTGAATCCAAAAAATCCAATTAAAAAAAACCCCAAACAAATGCCCCCAGTCTTTTACTGGCCAGTGTGCGTACTTTTGGAATTTTGTGTCAGTGCATCAATAGTAAAGCACAGCCCATGCTAAGTTTGCTGCAATTATCTTTTAAAACACCTGAATTTAGATTACTCCAGTGCAGACAGAATACAGATTACCAGTTTGGCTCTAAAGGTGCCTATAACTGAACATGAAATGGGCTTTCAGTAGAGTTTTGTTTGAAGGTCTTTAGAACTAGCAAGAAGTCTACAGGACTCCTGAACCTGTATCTGTAGCATTTTAGAACATTACCCAGTTGACACAAACTGCTATCAAGGTAGACACAACAAACTCCAAATTCTTACCTGCCACTTGTTCAAAGTCTTGATAGTGGACAATGCCAACATGGGGGTTTAGGGTTGTGAATGGGTAGGCAGCCACAGCTGGCTTTGCACGGGAGATGGCTCTCAAAAGTGAGGATTTGCCAGCATTGGGAAAGCCCACCTGGAATACAAACACCCAAATTTCTCAGTTTTTAAACCAATCTGCAAAATTCTGCTAGGCCAGACAGTTATTCTGCAGTTGTTGGACTGCATCACGAACATTTTGCAGCAAAGCATAACTTTCACAGCTTTACCAGCTGGTGTTAGAATATTTCCATACCCAAATACAAAAATAGCCTAAGATCAAAGTTGACTCAGCATTTTTCATTTCAGAGGATGATAAACCTGGCTCTAACAAAGTCAAATGTTTAACATCTGTAAAAAGAGAAATACAGCGATGAAATAGATGATTTGAACTTCATCATTTAGAAAAAAAACCCCAAAAAACAAGAAAACAAACCAGTTTAGAATAATCCTCTATGCTGTACTGTTCATCTGCAGAACCAGCAGACAAAGCTGCTGTACATCATCAGCAATCACTGATGAATCTTATTTTGTTATGCATAGTGTAGATTTTAGCAGAAGTAGGACAACACCAAGCAGCAAGAGAGTGACAGCTCTGTGAATCACTTTGGACACCCTTCTACCAAGTGACAGCAAGAAAGCATCAAGCTGCATCTCTTAACAAGCAAGCCGGAGGCTAAGAAAATGTTATCACACATTATTCTTTCAGTCAAGCATCATCCTCCAATGATATGGAAGCTGAACCAACAGAAACTCACCAATCCTGCATGAGCTGTTGTCTTGAGCTCCAGCTGAAGGACCCTCTCCTGACCTGGCTCTCCTGGAGTAAAAAACTTTGGAGCACGGTTTTCATTGGAAAGAAAGAAGCGATTCCCTTTCCCTCCAGCTCCTCCATAAGCTGCAATGTACTCTTCTCCATGCTGAGTGAGGTCAGCCACAACTTTGCCATCCTCCTTCACCAAAGTACCGACAGGGACCTCAAAGTGAAGAGATGCAAGCATTACACTGATGCTCAAAGCCTGCAGATCCTCCACCAACCAATTTCAGATTTGCTGAAAATCACTCCTACATATTTTTAAGATGAGGAACCCAAAAAGAGAATTGTATTTCATGAAGCTCAGTTTTTGAACTCAAACAGCACTGTCAGACATTCACCCTTCACTACACATGAGATTTGCTCACAACAAGGCTCTCCAGCTTGAAAATCAGCCATGTACCAAGCTACCACACAGCAGGCAACATCCACTGACTTACTTTAACATACATATGTGCACCATTAGCTCCGTAACAGTTTTTGCTTCCTCCTCTCTCTCCGTGAAAACCGTGATAGAAAGGGAACACTGAAGAAAGTGATTTCATTTGCTGGTCAGCTGTAGAGCAAAATACACACATTTTGAACACATTGCTTTAGTAAAACAGGCACAGAAGAGCAACATCCTGACTGTTCTTTCCCTTTTTGAATATTGCTTGAGTGCACATCCTATTTACTGTCTCAACAATAACATATCAGGGAAGACTAATATTAATCTATTTAACTGCCTTTACTTAACTGCTTGGGTTTATTAACCATGCAGTTTATAATAAAGTGGTCATTCAAATCAAAATTAATTTGCTAGATTAGATTTTGCAGCAGGGTGGTGGTAGAAGCAGCTTTAATCATTGTAAGAGGAAAATTTAATCAGATCCCAACCTTAACATAACACAGTCAGGCACCAGGCACTAAAATATCTGCAAAATACCTTGATTTTCAAAATTCTTTCTAGGCCTTTCAGTGTCATTTATGTCCCCCTTACCAGCTCAGGTAAAGCTTAAAAAGCAAAGACATCTCATACAGAAATAACCATTTTAACCTTTTTGACATTTACCATTTCTTACAATCCATGTGGGGCTGTTTTTACTGGGGCGGGGTGTTAAGCAATAACACAACACGAAACAAAACAGATTTAGTGAGGTTTACCTTTCAAAATTACATGACCCCCATCACCTCCATTTCCACCATCAGGACCTCCAAATACTTTTCTGGGCTCACTGTAGAAGGAATGGCCTCCTCCTCCTCCTTGTCCTCCAACTACGCGCACCTTCCGCTGATCCACAAAATAACGTGTCTGCAACAAGGGTGGGAGTTGTAGCCTTTAAGTACAATTTATCAGATTCATCTTCCAAGAAGTTTTAGTTAATAGGCAGACCTGCTATTTTTAGCCATGATAAATTCAACTGTAAAAAAAAGAAAAGAAGTCAGAACTCTACTGCTATTCACAGATCAACTAAATGCAGTGTACTGAGTGTAATAATAAAGAAAAACAGATCTCATCTTTCAATTATTTTTAAGAACTTCTTCAAAAGCATATGCCTAAGGCTATGGTGATATAACTTCATCTGTCTCCAGAAAAGGGGCTGAAATTCCCAAGGGAAAATATTACAGAAGTACATTCATTGACAGGTGGAACTGTTTACACAGACGGATGAAAATAGAAAGCATGACTGTGACCACAGTAACTTTCAGATTCGGTCAGTTACTAAGGGACCTCATAATGAGAATGGGCTTTAAGGGTCACTTTAAGTAAACTGCACAAATAGTACGTGAGGGAGAAAAAGTCTTATTAGAGTTACGATACCAAGGATAAGCAACTGAAAAAAAAAAAACCCTTGCAACTGAACTTTTGATAACCAAATTTATACTACTTTTAAAAAGCCTCTTTTAGAAAGTATTTGGCACCACCACATGGCGAGACAGTTGTAAACGATGGCTTTTAATGGGAAGTGGTTTAGGGATCATTAGAAAATAAGATTTTTCAGAGATGTGTAAATATAAAAATAAGATGAAGAATAAATTCCCTGCAGTTTCTCGGACAAATAGTGATCTTTGTTTGGCAGTTGACTACACCGCAAGACTAAAAAACCAGTGAGAAACAAAACAGTACTTTAGATTTAAAGCTAAAATACCGTTTTACAGCTTTAGCTTTAAAAAGACTTTTTGCCTTCTCGACTTATGGATGCTTCCCGCCCAAAGAGGCCACAGGGAACGTGAGCGCTACTGCGATCACTGCGAACACCGAGAACATCGCGGGGCAGACTCATTTCCTCGCTATTCTGAAAGTTAACTATATCTTAATCAGTATTTCCTCACTCCAGAAGCGCCAGCTGTGTCTGAGGCCCCCCGACCTTGCACAGAGCCCAGCACTTACCAGCTGCCGCTCCGAAATGGCTCTTTTTTGCCTCAGCC
>NW_008236180.1:5962562-5977376 GCF_000691975.1 Corvus brachyrhynchos
GGCCCCCCGGCCCCCCCCCCCCGGGGCAACGCCGCGCCCCCGGCAGCCCTGGCCCGCCTCCCCTCAGCCTCCCCTCAGCCCCGCCTCAGCACGGCACCAGCCCGTGCGTCCGAGAACGGCGCCCGTGAGCGCTGCGGCATCCTGCGAATCACAGAATCCAGAATGGTTTGGGTTGGAAGGGACCTTAAAGATCATCTCGTTCCACCCCTTGCCCGTTCCACTGTCCCAGGTTGCTCCAAGCCCCGTCCAGCCTGGCCTTGAGCACCTCCAGGCGTGGGGCAGCTACAGTTTCTCTGGGCATCCTGTGCCAGGGCCTCACCGACCTCACAGTACGGAGCATCCTCCTAATACCCCATCTAACCCTGCCCTCCGCCAGTTTGAAGCCATTCCCCTTTTCCAGACACTCCAGGCCCGTGTAAATAGTCTCTAACTTGCTTGTAGCTCCCTTCAGGCACTGGAAGGCCACAGTTAATGCACCCCAAAGCCTTCTCCAGGCTGAACAATCCCAACTCTCTCAGCCTTTTCTCATAGCAGAGCTGCTCCATCCCTCTCATCTACTTGGTGGCCTCCTCTGGACTGTCTCCAACAGGTCCATGCCCTGAGGGGCAAAATTCCTCCTCCCCTGCTGCCCACGCCGGGGGATCAGCCCAGCACACGTGGGATTTCTGGGCTGGGGCACGTCCAGCTCTCACCCACCAGCACCCCCAAGTAAAAGGTAACCTGTGGTATCCATTCCATCTGCCACAAGAAAAGTACCATCAACTCCACTTTCAGATAATATTTAAACTAAACGATTTTCAAGCATTCTGTATTACAAAACAGAAAATGATACAATTCATGAAAGAAGTCAAAATGCTGGCATCACTTTGTTTCCACATTAATACATAAAAATGGACGACACATTAAATAAACATTTTGTTATTAACAATTAGAAATATTAACACCAAAAATCATGTATAAATTAGGAAATAAATGTACAAACTATTTCCAAAGTGCTCTTTCAAATACATTATATACACAACATTCACGAAGTTCTTAATGTAAGACATTTCAGATTGATGTAATGTAGTTGTTTCAGTTTAAGTGTTGTTCATATTCTCTCAAAAGCATTTCAGCACTTTCAAAAACCACATAAAAGGCATATTTCCAAACTGGCAAAGAGCAATATTGCATTCTTCTGGCTACCTGTAATATTAATTATTCTAAAGAAAACAATCTTACTTCCTTTCTGTTCCTTGATATTTGAGAGTACTTATTTGTATGAAAACACCAGCAGGAAAGATGAGAGAAATTAGGTCTGACTAAAAAAAAGTCTTGTATTTCACCAGTAGTTTAAATTATTAACATAGGAAGGGCAGTGCTTGGACAACATTTAATAGTAAACTCTCTAGTTGTCCAGTTAAAGATTTTCTTCTAAAGGAAAAAAAAGTCATGATTGAGAGATGTTGTGTTTTCCTTGTGGTCTTGGTTTTTCAAAATATAAAGTACTTGAAATCCCATAAATAACATCAGTTCAGAGAAAGAAAAGGAGAAAATCCTACAGAGTGTATTTTCTTTAGATTGTAAATTTGCAGTTAATCTCATATTAAAAAATGTTTATGGGCTACAGTCACCCCAGCTTTTTGCTTCAGAGAAACGTGGACACAGTATTTTGTTCAACACTTATATAAGCACTTTAAAAGTGCTCTTTTTTTTACCTCCCAAGACTTCATAAGAACATATAAAACTGAATAGAAGTGACTTACATTGTTCATACTGATTTTTACATACCACTAGTTTTTCTCTCTAAATTCTCCCTCTCTAGGTACTCTCTCACTGGTTGACCCCATTAATACCTCCCCTCTCTATATGCATAATAGTGTCTCACAATTAAAGCTGAATTTAGTTGCTTGTCTGCAATAAAGATGTATTTTTTTTTCTTTTACCTCTGAACTATTTCTGTCGAGCTACAAGAGGAAAATAAAAGTGATGATGAGCTGTAAGAACAACAGACCAACAAATTTGACAATATTTATGGTTATAATGCTTGCTGGGAAATCTAAGCAAGGGCAGCGCAAGAATCAGAATAAAGAAGGATGCCAGCCACCTGCTTGCAAAATTTGGCATGAAAATGTATATGCAAGTTATAAAATTTGGAGTAGGATATTCAAGACGGGACTTCTGCCAGATGTTTTTCTCAGCTAAGCACGATATGAAGCAATATTGACATCGAGCAGGCTGACACTGCAGATCTTAGAGCTCCCTTCTGTTTTTCCTTCCACTACAGAAATACCTTTGTTTACATGGACATATAAAAGGTGCCTCTAGTTATTAACATTTCTATGATCATATGTTTGGATCCTCTTTCTGTACCTTTCACAACAGAAATGTGGACTTATGCAGATTATTGAATTATAAGATTTGGGTGGGTAGGTAGGTATTACAGAAGTTGCAGTTATTTTTTGTCATATAGCATAGAACTGTCTTTTTATAAGGAATGTATCCATCCCCTTGTTCTGTAGAAGTAAAGAGCCATGGATTTTGGAGGCTGGCAGGTAATCTTCAATGCATTCACTTAAAAAAAGATCAATAACTTACCGCAGGGAACTTCCCTGGACTGGGATGTGACTGATGGGCTTTGCATTGAGCCAGACTCCAGAACAACCTGGCTGTTTTCCAGAACGGGGCACAACTGTGATCTAATGATCCTAAAGCTATTCAGAAACATCAAGAATGGGACAAAAGGGGGTAAATGGAAAACTTCTGCGTTGTATCAACATACAGTACTATACACAGCACCAAATATCAAACCATTAAAGCATTGTCTTGTTACCAGTAGTGCACTGCTTCATATCCAGCATGAAATGAACACTGTTCACATACAGACGCTGCTTTGTGCTAAGGGGTAACCAACATATTACAATTAATCAAAACTGCCTGTACATCCAGTTCAAAAGATGGAGATACTATTGAAAGGAATCTGACACAGCACTGTTTTCTTTTATTGCTGGTAATTTCCATATTGTCCCTGTAAAGAAAAAAAAAAAAAAAAAAGAAATAGCAATGTTGAAGGATAATATATTGGAGGCTTACAGTGAGTTGGGCAATTTCTTTTGGTCTGTGAATTTTACAAGATCCACTGAAGTATCACCCATATACCTGCACCAAATTATCAGACAGATTTGTACAGAGCTAACAGCCAGATCTGCCCTTTCAGAGCAGAGATTTAGGCAATTTACCTGCTCATAGCCATAAGGCCTCTGTTGCTGAGCGGATGGGCCTGTCTGGGAAGCTCTGTAACTTCCATATTGCTGCCCCTGTCCCTGTTGGTAGCTGGAATACTGTGAAGAGGCTCCTTGTGCAGGACCTGAAAAGACAGTAAAATCCACTACAGGCAGTAAAATCCATTACAGGCTTGATTTGCTGGGGGAGTTCTTGAGGTTAACGCAATCTAAAACACGATGCTAACAAAGTAAACTCTGTGAGTAAGAACTGTGAGTAAATTCTGCTCAGACCTCCCCTCTAGGTTTACACTAGGAGGTGTTAATGCTAACAATGATGTAGTTGCAGCAGTGTAAACTTCAGTTAAGGTTTTAAACTTTGCTCAGAAAATGTCATAATGCTTCTAAGTGAAGGCTCTCTGAAATCTGTATTGGCACAGCTGTTATGACCTCTATGTAAACTACCTGGCCTTTATTTTAGTAACAACTGCACGTTTAAATTCCTATCTAACCTGGCTGTGCCACCATAAGCGACAGAGGAGGGATTCTCTGGACTGTTGTTGTTCTTTTTCACGTCAGTTCAGAAGGACTAGGTGTGTAGGAGGCCTGGGAACCCAAGCAGTGACCTCCTGATGACATTTAACACAAAGTCAACATGAAGCAAATGTGTATTTTCTAACTTCTATCAGAAGAGAGAGGGATTTAGGATGGAATGCAGTGCTATACTAATGTATGTTACTGCCCAGAATCCCTTTACTAGATCTTTGGCTAATTTGGGTACATTTGTTAATCCAAGGTTAATCAAGGAAATAATTACAGCCTATTTTAGTTTAGGAATGGAAGCAACAGGATGAAACACTGCAAACACTTGACCAGCCACTGGGAGTTTTCTTACCATATCCTTGCTGTTGTCCTGGGTAACTCTGTTGATTTGGGTATTGCTGCTGGGAATATGTTTGCTGTTGTGCAGCTCCCTGTTGGTATCCTGCCTGCTGCTGGCTGTACTGAGAATTTCCTGGAAGGGGAAACATTGGAATTGTTTGGTTATAGGTGAGGCAGGTATTTCACTGTACATGTGGATCATAAGGAAAACAAAGGTGTAAGGAGCCTTGGTCTGAAACTCATACACAAATACTTTTCTTACAAAGAGACGATTGGATTTTGCCAAGCAAGATGTTCATTTCTCCAGTGATTTTTAGTTCCTTTGAATAGGAGAGTTACTTATTTATACAAATCACTAAACAAACAAACAAAAAACCTGCTCCCCAAAGGATTTTTTTTTTACTCCAGAAGTGCTTCAGACCAAAAAGTCACAAAGATAAGGGTGCCTGGGTAAATAGCTGCTTTCTCAAGAAGCCCTCTCATTGTATTTTCTTCTAGATAATTATGTTTATTCATATAACTCAGAAAGATCACTTATCTAGTTGTTACTGGGGTTTTTTTTCAAATACCTATGTGCAAATTCCGTTTTCTGTATCCTGAAACAACAAAATGAACAGAGGCTCTGTAGGTGACATCGCTTCTCCTAAATGTCACCTTGCTGTATCATAATGAAGTTAATATTTCCAGTTAATTTAGAGTTCAGATATCTTAATAATATATTGAATTTACTGGTAATATTTTGCTGTATTTTCCCACCTCCTTCATAGTAGTGTTGTGTAGAGTCGTCAAACGACCGGTCATAGCTCTGTTCAGTGTAGGATGACTGCTGATAGGCATAATCACCATGTCCTGCAAGGAGTCACAAAGATTTGTCAGTTACATTCTTAATGGAACCACAGACATAGTGTTGAATATTATTATGAAGCTGTTTATGCACCAAGATGAGGCTAAGAGCAAATACAGACCCCTTAGGGAAAACATCAAACACATGGCAAGGAAAATCACACCAATGGATAAACCTCTTGCATTTACTAATCCAAACTGGGCTTTGGGCTCTTTTTGGAGCAGTTTGGATAGCAGGGTGCACTGATGTACATGTTTTGTACCAGGCACCCATCCCCTGGGATTAAAATTCTCCAGCATTTAAATTGGAAATGAAGCATAATAGGTTTGCCATGTCCTTGGATGTGGCAGTTGTGGTGCTCTGCACTTTATCAGTATCACAGTGAGCCCAGCTCAGGGGAATTACCATCTGGATAGTATTGCTGATTCATAGGTTCTGATGAGCCTTGGCCATGGCTGTACTGCTCACTGTAATATTCTTCCTGACCCATGTACTGCTGCGAGGAACCTGCAAGGCACAGACCAGAGAGAGCAAACTGAGCCCGTGGACTCTTAAGGGACGGGGTTTTCTTATCTAATTTATTTTTTAAAGAAAACAAAGTTTATGTCTGGATAAGCAAACAACTGAGAGCAGTTATATAGATGTTTTACTCACTAGAAAAAGGAAATAAATTTGTATTCTCAGAAAAAGAGGGATGAAATTGAAATCACACAACAGTCAGTAACACATCCTAGAATCACTCACTTCTGCGGCAACACCGGAAAAAGGGTTACATTTCATCTACTAATCTGAGTTATTAGAAAGCACAGTAATGGATTCCATGCTCAAGAGCACAGTCAGAATTAAATATACTTTAATTAATACATTAATTTGTTTCTTAGCAAAATTCAGTTTATGTGAGAATCAGTCTAGCAGCTTTATTACCTCTTAGAACTTTATCCAGAGAGGTCTTAGAGCATGGTAGTTATCCTCTGGTGTTTTCCTTTCCTTGGCCTAATTTTTCATTCTAATTGCTGGCAAACTGTATCTTCTTTCCAGAAATGTGTTCCTTGCTAACTGTGCCATGTTAGGGCTGATCCAACACCATGTGAAAGAATTGAAAAGATTCCCAGTGGCTTGAATGAGCTGTATATCAAATTGTTCATCTTTTCTTTAGAGATACATGCTCCCTTTTAGACAGAATTATTTTTCTAAACACCTGAAATAATTAAATAGATAAATCTTGAAAATAGATTCAGGTTCATCTCATTGTCACACTTCCACCATTCAGGATTTCCTGTGCTCCTGGGTGGGATTCTCTGTAAATGTGAGTTGGAAATTTTATTGACTTATGTACTCCACAGGACAGACTGAGTATCATCAATCTAATGAGAGTTCTATCAATAATCTGAGAGCAGATTTTACCTTGCTGTGAAGCTCTGTAAGGGCCCATGGGTCGCTGCCCCATCATGCTGTTGCCTTGGTTGCTCTGGCTCATCATGGCAATGGAGGATTGTCCCTGGTAGTGCTGGCTCCCTCCTTGTGCCGAGTTGTAATGTGACGTTGCTGCTTGCTGGTGCATCATGGAGACTACAATGGACATGGAAAAGACTGTTTTCTACAAGGATGGGACAGTTCTCTTCCAAGGCTCTTTGGAGGCAAGTTAAAACCTTAAAACATCCTGATAATTCTGCGAGTTTTCCACAGGGGGAGATGTTTTCCTACTGGATTTATTTAACTCTTCTGCACTGGAATCCAGAAAGGATCTTACTACATGGTCAGTTCTTGTCATTTGCTTCAGCAGATATTTAAAAATACATCTAGCCTTGATTATTATTAGCTTACTTAAAAGAACATAAACCTCATTGCAGTAGGGTTAAAGAAAGAAACAAGAACTGATGCTTGTTCCTCTCTACCTTCTGACTATTTCATTGCTGCATTTCTTTTCTAATATACTCTTTCTTCTGTTCATCTTCTCATGTACCTAATGATTATAGAGTTTAAGTAAACTGATATTCTAGGATTTATTTGATCCCTAAATTTCATGCTGTTGTAAAGAATTCTAAAGCATCAGACATCCCATTCAATACTCACTAGCAAACTTTTTTTGAAATTAAGAGATTAATTGAGTTGTCTGCTAATCTCTTTATGCCCTGCAAACAACGTGAAGTACCAATGAAATAACAAATTGGGGTAGTAATGTACAAACAGTAAATGTGTTATACCCTGGCAGGCTCTTTGTGCTTGGATAAAGGTGCTCAGATCCCTCCCATGGCTGTGGGATTTGCTTCCAGGGCTATCAGACAGTGCTGCTGCACCTCTACCTAACCCTCTCTTCCGCAGCTCAGCCCTAACCATGGCGAGTCAGCCTAAGTTAAAGCAAGTCTGAAACTGATCTGACACTGGTGCCTGACACCTGGAAATTCAGAGATGTCTTAAAGCTGTCTTTTCCTCTTGTACGTTTGTCGCTGTCTAGAGAAAATATTTACAGAACAAAGTCATGTGTGGTAAAACCTCTGAGGTCACTGGAAAGTCAAGGTGGCCCAGGAGGAGGAAGAGGGAGTTTACCTGGGTTAGACTGCATGTTGATGTTTGTTCGAGAGACGTAATTGCCTATTGACCCCTGGCCTTGCATTGGCACATTCTGAGACGCCGGCACCGTGTGGCTGTAACCAGGGCCAGTCCCGTGGCTGCTGACAGTCATACTCAGAGAGGTCGTGGGCATGGTGTTCTGGCCTGACTGCTGCATAGACACGTGGTTAGGACCTACAAAAATTAGAAAGAACAAGAAGAAAATCTGGGCTATTACTGGCAATGCACAGTGAGCATGAGGCCTCACGGCCTTTCTGAAATACCTTATGATAAGGCAAAACAAAACAAAAAAATCCTCATTATTAAAACTCCCTGTTATCTACAGACACATTAAAACTGCCTACTGCACAGTCAGAGCGATCCTCCTCTTCCTGGCCACCAAATCCAGGCTGTACAGGATTGCAGATGGGAAGAACAAAACCAAGAGCAATGCCCTACAACCACTTCCTCGCAGGCAGCAGAATTAACAAATGCCAGTAATTTTGGGTACTTCAGAAAACACACGGACTCTGGAAACATCCCAGCCTTCTGAAATTTGTCCTTCCCTTCTTCTTGTCCTGCAGTTGATTTCTTCTCTCTCTTCACACAGGTGGTGACAATGGGAAGACCCAGCAGTGGCTGAGAGACAGTTTACACATTGCTGCATCCACTGGGCTCCTCTATAACCAGCTCACCTTTAGCTGGGGCTGCTGAAGTACCAAGGGAGCCTCTACTCAGAGAACAAGCCTGTCTCTCCCTTTCCTGAAGTTTGACTAGAAGTACCTCAGAGGAAGGTAAGTTTTCCAAGTCCCCATAACAACCTCAGTTGTTACGCCCTTTCAGAATGTCATCATCAGACTGCTCCAGATACATCCTGGGTTTGTATCATCCTGCTTACCTGGCAGTGTGCTTATTTTTTAAAAATTCTGTTGCTGTTGGGTAGCTAATATTGGGGAGAATCCAGTTCTTATTTGTTGTTTATTGCTGTAAATAGTTTTATGAATGAGTTTTGGAAAGTTGTTTTCACTGTATGCTGTTAGTATCCAAATTGTGATGGTGCATATTGTTGTCTATCTAAAGTCAGCCATATTGTTGTCAATCTCAGTTAATTTAGTAGAATGCAGAATCCTTAGAAGAGACAGAATTATGTTGCAATGTTTAAATAACGATATTTTAATTCAGGGTTATTAAGTGTATCTGCAGCCTCTGAAAAACATGCCTAACTCATTTAGTACAAACCTCATTAATTACTCTTAATGGTTTTCATAGACAACAAAATGAGAACATTTGCTGTAAATTATGATATTTTCTCTGATGAAGAAACACAAGCAGCATTTTCAACAAGAGACAAAGAGAGCCAGCTCTCCTAAAATCAGTGGAGCTGGGTCAAAATGCTCCTACAGAGAATTATCTCTGTGTTTTGCTCTAGTTTGTTTAAGTTGTAAAGCCGATCCTTGTGCAACACAAGGTCACACAGTGTGTGAATGGAGATAGCAGTTGCCTTGAGTGAGAGATGGAGTGAAGCAAGTGTTGGTAAACCTGGCCCTGTTTACATGAGAAAAATTAGAGATTCTTGGCCTTCTTTAAGAAAAAAAAATTGGTTAATTTGTGATTGTAAGGGAAAATATGTGGATGAGTCCAGTCCTCAGGACTTCCAGTCAGGTTCTTCCAGTCAGCACTAAATTACTACAAAGACCTCGAGGGTGGGGGACAAATCAGAAAAACCAGCAACAGTAGCACTGAAAATGTCTATTCTTAATAACACAAAACAATGTTTTGAGTGACCTAATATATTACTCATACTCAGTATTAAATCTTTCAGAAAGAAGGCCCTGAAAAATTTAGTAAGTTCACTTTACAAGTTGTAGCTGTTTAAAACAGGTCCCTCATCCATTCATTTAAAAGGTACTATAGGCTTGACCACAAAGGGATTTTTAAAAACTCAGAAGTAATTTCATGGCTTGTGTCTGCTCTTGAGTCCCCTTGCCAAGGTCTGTGATTTTACAATCAGATATTTCTATTTATAGAAACTGGTTTTGCTCTCTGTCACTCTGGGAGACACCCACAGAAACAAGAACTGACTGAATAACTGTGATCTACAAAATAAACAGATTATTCATAATATAAAATGCACATACTAAAAAAAATTATTTTTCAATTAGTTTAGTTGCATGAACAAAACCAAACAGACAGATTATATTATTTTATTAATATGAAATGTCTGTGCAAATTTTTTGACTGTGTAGTACTATCTCTGTGAGCTTTTGTAGAGGACAAAGGCTGGTGCAACACCAAATGATTTGTAAGGAGAAATGTATCCTGGAAGGTCTTTGCAATCTGAAGGCTTGGTTGTGTGTTTAGTCATGCAAGCAATTCCATTTTACCCTGGCCAACCCTGACACTTTCATGAGAAAAATACTACAACATAAAATTTTTCTTACTAAAAACTTGGATGCATCTTTATTTGGTGATTTTCATCATGCATTTTTTAAAAAAATGTCTTTAATTTCCTCTGTAGAAACACAAAGCACTCTGCAGAAGCCAACATCATTCCTGCCTGTAGCCATTTTGTGGTGATTTCAGCATGTGCCTGAAATCCCCATATGCCTGAAAGGTGAGTTAGGAGAGGTCTTTTCCAGCTCTCTAAGTATATTCTGCATTAATGATTTTGTTGCCAGGCAACAGCAAAGCAGCACAAAGGGGACCAAAGCTCACCATTGCTAATCTGACTCTGCATGAGGGAGGAAGGAGGAAGGCCGGTCCCGATGGCATCGCTGAGATTGCTCTGGGAGTGGAGGGATTGGTTGGATGCACTCTGACTCATCCCTCCCGGGCCCAAGTTTATATTTTGCGTTGGTGGCTGTGAAACAACAAGGAGGAAAAGCAAATTTTTGGTTAGGTTGTTAATTAGAAAAATAGCAGCCCCCAAATTAGCCTGACTATGACTAAAAACTGCTTCGGCTAAATACGTGTTTCCTTTGCTTTTTGGGTAAACCTGTCTTGGTTTGACTCCTCTGTGTGAATGACATTGAGCATGACAGAGCAGCTGACAGGCAGCAGCACAGTGAAGGGCTTAAAATTGTGTTTGTCACAGAGTGTGGCTTCTGTGCTCGTTCCTCTGCACTCACATGGATTTCCAAACACAACCACTGCGGGGAATGCATTAGCAAAGACAACACAGGAGTGTGGTGACAGATTGACCTTTGCCAAGCGATGCTGTAGCTTGTGTTATGTGTGGTACTTCCCAAATCAATCCACTGAGCAGGAATAACACCATGTGTAAAGACAAACCAATGCCCAAGTGCTGAATTTGATTTTTGATGTAGAACAGCAGCATTTCCCCCCCCCCCTCCCAGTAAAGAATACAGTGAGAATAGGTAAAGAATACTGAATCTGGAACAAATGGAGCTGTTCAGATCTGTATGACTGCATCATTTATAGGATATAAACCTTGAGCTATGGGGACAGAGAGTAACACAACTGTCCCAAAGAACATGATTTAAACACAGTGAAACTTTTTATTTCTTTGGTAGTCTACTTGGCCACTTCAAAACTTTTAGCTGGAAAAATACTAAAAACTGATTCATTGATAGTGATTAGTGAGAGAATCAAAGAACATTTCCCACTGGCATAGCTAATGTATCTGAGGGAAATAACTATGGTATTAGTTATGCTAATAACTAATTATTAGTTACAGTAATTGTACTGGTACTTACAGCAGGAAGCAAGGACTGCATATTCTGGTTAGAGTCTGCTATTGTTGCCAAGTAAACCAGATTTCTGTGCAAGATTTGTTGGTATCTACAGAACAAAGAGTAAAGCTTATTTGGAAGGGGTTAACCATACACAAAATTCCAAACCTTTCTCTTTGTTTTTTCCCTATTTACGAATGGTTAGTTAAATTGCCTTAACCCATTTTTGATCTGTCCTAATAAATAGCAGTAGCAATGACCTGTGTATGTGCTGTCATATTTTCCATCAAGGATCAGTGTGCTCAACCCCTCTTTCACAAAAGGATAAATCTGGGGGAAGGGAGAGGTAAAATATACTCTCCTTTGAAAGCACTTTGAACTGTGCAGCTGGGACCGCAACCTTTGAGGACTGACAGCCAGTCAGCTACTCCAACAATCAGACACTTTTCCTTTTTCTCTCTAACAAGGACACTGATAGGAATGAAATTCCAGCATTCCAAAACCCAAACCCTGTTTTCCCCGCCAGCAAGCTGAGAAGAACACGATTTTTTTCAAGAGTGCTCTAACTGGAGTGTTTACTCAAGTAAGCACCACCAGAACCATTTATGCTTCTTCAGAGTTCTCCATGAACTGGAAAAGCTCCTAAAGGGAACAAGAGCGTTTCCAAGAGCAAACCAACAGCTGTGCCACTGAGCAAAGGGAAGAGTCAGACTTCAGGAAACATTTCTAACAAACTCCCAAATTCACAATACTCACTGAGTACATTCTGCAGTTTTCCCCTTGCTCTGATAATCCATAATACATTGTATTAGGTGGTGATTTTCATCTAGCATCTGCATAAAAGAAATAGGACCAAAACACATTACTATGGGAATCATATAGAAGTCCTGTATTTTTGTGCTTCTCCACCCTCCTTGGCACTGGATGCTGTTTTGTGCAGTTTTGTTGCCCTGGCTATTACCTACACCTGACTTTATTGAGCCACAAGATTGATTCACTTATAAACAGTTATCTTTAATGTAGTTCCTTGAAATACCCATACAGAAGAATTAATGGACTTACCTTGTTCCTTAAATGGCAGATAAATTCTGATGTTGAAGAAGGAAAACACTTTCACTATGAAATATCTCTGCCTCATCCCAAAATATCACCCATCCCAAATATCACCCAACCCTTTCCAAAACATCAGGTATTACTTTTAAGTAAGGAACAAACTTTCAAACAATTAAACCTACTCATTTTCCTGCCCAGGACTAGATCATGCTGACAGCTGAACTTCAGATGAAGTATAAAATTTGTATCACCGGAGCTACTGAAACCACGTTTAAGAGAATTACATCCCAACATGTCCTTACCTTTATTTAATGATCTCATAATACAATTAAAAGCTTAAAATATCCTTTGATTTGCTTTGAAATTTTAGATACAATAGTTTGTCTCTCCCTTCCAGATTCCTTGTGAATGCAGCACACTTTCTGCAGGTGAATGAATAAAAATAAATAACACCAGCATTTAAAAATTTAGATTTGTCTCTGGCATAACAGAGCTTGTAGGTACCACTGCTATGAAGTGCTTGCAAGATTGGGCCCTTGAACCATGGTGTCATCAGGACAGGAGAGTTCTTGAGGAAAGAACCACTACACAGGAGATGCTGAACTGTACTGCCCTGAAAATGCTATTTGATGAACTGTTTTAGAGCAGCACCACCACTCCTCTATTGCCAAAAGCTCTAACTTCATCCATGCGAAATCTATTTTAGGAATATTTGATACTGGGATAAGAACAGCTTGGAAAGACTATTAAAATTGAGTTAATAAATAAAAACAAGCTGCTTATATAATATGAGTGCAAATAAGAACAACCTTTTTCATTGAAATTTGTATGTGTTCTCAAAAGCTCATTTTAATGAGGATTTTTGGAGGTTTGGTTTTTTTGCTCTGGCTCTCTCTGCTCCATTTCCCTCCTTGACTATAAATCCCAACCAGTTCCTGTGCCTGCAAGTCTCTTCCTCAGCATTGCTGTTTGTCAAAGAAAAAATCACTGCCAACAGCCCAACACTGATGAACCGTCCTGAAGTAACCTGCCAGCAAATGCACCTGAGATGGGAAGTGGTTTCACTCATTGCTTTTAAAGAAAGAATATTTTGAAGTTTCCATAAAGTTTATGAATATGCAAAAAGGAAAGGGCTTGAAAATCAAACTGAAGATACTTTATCTGCCCTTTGTCCATGGGCACAGTCACGGGTTTAATTACAAACTATCTGAATTATGAAATAATTCCAACTGATTTGAAGGTCAGAGGAAAACTTATTCAGTGAGTCCGAAATATTTCAGTATTTAAAATGAATTGGTTCACAATGCCACGTGCTGCAAGAGCTCCACAAAATGGGATGTTTCCAAACAGTCTCCTGAGATGCAAGTCATCTCTCTAGCCTCTCTCGTGGCAGTTTGTTCTGCCTTAATCTCTGCTCTGTCACAGGCTGCCACCGAGGATATTTTTTTTCCCTAGAAGTCATAAATTGGCACCAGCTCATGGCTTGGCTGCACAACCCCTGGTGACGGGTTAATTGCTGCATTGGCAGTGGCACTTCTGCGCTGGTCACTCTCAGCGAAGGGACCACACAGAACTCACACCTGGCTGCCACCACAGCACGGGAACAACACCTGAGCGGTGGGGAACGGCCAAAAGGACAGCAAAAGTACCAACAACAGCAGTGACAGCAAAAACATGCACGTTCTTTATTGACATTTCCAGCCTCGTTGTTCCTGACCGTCACCTTCTGCAGCAGGAAGGGTGTCAGGGTCTGCTCGAGTGTGCAGCCCCTGCTGCCAATCCTGGGAAATAGGAAACAATAACTTCCCAACTCGGCACCCTCTGCTTTGGCCTCCACATGAGCCCCATGTGGGCATCTCCTCTCCAGAGAAGATCTTTCAAAACCTTTGTTTGTCATTAAACATCAATAAACACATCACAAAAATAATAATAGTTTATGAAAAATACCAATGGCTGGTGCTCCCTCTATCTTCTGAGAAATTAAAATTCTGCATCCAAATACAAAAGAAAACCCTTGCAAATTCAGTATTTTATTTCAATTCATTTTTCTAGGTTGGATTCTTTAGGGGCCAGAGCTGACATACCATCACAAATTAATCGCATATTTGCAAATTTTATTGCCGTTTCCCAAGGTATGCTTGGCAGCGTTTCCCCTTGGCGAGCAGCAGGGATAACGTGCCATCCCAATTTTATTCCCTACGTCCTTCTCTCGCTCTCTTTGCAGCGATCTGAACACCTTTGCTTTGTTCCACCTCCTCCTCCTCCTCCTCCTCCTTCCCCCACCTCTCTCTCCAGCTGTCCATCTCTGCAGCCCTCGCAAATTCACGAGTTTTCCTGATCGCCCTAGAAATCAGCCTCCAGCTGCAGGAGCATGGACGGAATAAATGTCTAAAATTGTCTGTATAAAAGCATGCTCTTTTACCTTCTGGATAGTTTGCTGGGTGACCTCCCCTTTGCCTCTTGGGCGAGCAGAAGCAAAGGCAACCGACATGGTGGGGGTTTTTTATGTGTCTATAATATATCGGTTCCAGGCTCTAATAATATTGTTATTATCTGGCTGCTATTGCCGTGCGAGGATTCTCCGCAGTGCACG
>NW_008236180.1:5977640-5978072 GCF_000691975.1 Corvus brachyrhynchos
TGAGGGGGCAGCCGCACCGCGGGGCCAGGGGACCCTCCACGGCTGCTGGAGAGAGGCTAGGGGAGCCCTCCGGGATGGCCGCAGGGAGGGAGCGCCTCTGCTGCGAGGAGGAAAGGCTGAGAGAATCGGGATTGTTCAACCTGGCATCGGGGTGACCTAGTTGTGGCTTTGCAGTACCTCAAGGGGACTCACAGCAAGGACGGGGCAGGGCTATCTACAAGGGAGTGGAGGGAGAGGACAAGGAGGAATTTAAATTGAAAAAGAGTAGGTTTAGGTTAGGTATTAAGAAAATCTTCCCTGTGAGGGTGGCGAGGCCCTGGCACAGGGTGCTCAGAGAAGCTGTGGCTGCCCCATCTCTGACAGTGTCCAAGGCCGGGTTGAACGGGGCTGGGAGCAGCCTGGGCCAGTGGAAGGTGTCCCTGCCCATGGCAC
>NW_008236180.1:5978375-5997045 GCF_000691975.1 Corvus brachyrhynchos
GGGCCCGGGAGGCCGCGGGAGCAGCGGGATCCACTCCCAGGGACGTTCCTTGGGGTCCGTCTCCCGCCGGTGGAGCTGCCCAAAGCCCATCGCTTCCTGTGGGGCTCAGGCGTTGTGTTAGGCCTGGAGGGATCCTCTCCTCCCTCGGTCTGTACGTGCTGCAGATGGTGATATTTTATGTTTGTGCACGAGGCAGATTCCCAGTGGATTGGGAAACACGTCGGTAAAAGTACATTGCTGGCTCCCAGCTTCCAGTTGTCCCAAGGTTTTGCTCAGTTAAAGTTTTATTTCATTTAGGGGAGGAGAAAAAAAATACTAATTTCCAAATAACATTGTATCAGTGATTGTAATAAGTTATAGTAATAATTAGAAGTTGTAATTGTAATAAGTCATAGTTGTGTTAATAGTTGCAGTAAGTTTTAATTACTAATAGCAGAAAGAAAACATATCACCTCTGGGATGGGAATGAATGTTAACAAGATTTAGTGCCAAATAGGTTCTTTTTTTTCAGAAATTAAAAATACTGTAAAAGTGGAGACAGCATCCAATACAACCACCCCTGTCTTGTCTCTTGTTGAGTTTAATGTTTTTGGAAACATTTGGAATATGCTGACAGCAGGGCCACCCCATTAGAAAAAAGTATTCCCATCCCCCTATGAGAAACAGTGGGAATGAAGGGGAAGGGTCAAGGGCTTTTCCCTCTATGACGTGTGAAAAGGGGTATTTAAGGTAGGAATTAGGATATTAAGGCAGCTACTGACAGAACATTTTGGCAGCTGTAGGTGTTACTTGGCCTGATCTTCAATGCTTTGGGCTCTTGAGTTGAGCAGTACCACTGGACTAGTGGGATTTTCCTTATTCATCCTGATTCTGTGGCTGTGGAAACACTGATGGTGCTGTTGGAAAAAAGACAGTTTATAAGAGGAGCTGGAATATGTCTCCTGGGAGCCACAGGGATTTAGGTTGGTATGAACTGATGATGAAACTGCACCCTTAAATGCAGTGCAGTTTTTGTTACATCAGTCCTGCCTCCGGGTTGAGTGGGAAATAAAATCCTGACTTCAAGCTGAGGTAGTGGTTACAGTGTGGGGGTTTGTGCTTGGTTTGTTACTGCTCATTTGACTAAAGTCTGCAACTACAAGGATTTTTGGACCTAGGTTAACTTTTTTTATTTCTTCTTTTCATGCATGGAAGGTTGGTGTAAGAGGGAAGGATATTGTTGTCCTTGGTGTGGAGAAGAAGTCAGTGGCAAAACTCCAGGATGAGAGAACCGTCCGGAAGATCTGTGCTCTGGATGACAATGTCTGCATGGCTTTTGCAGGTACATGGTCCCTTCAGGGGTATTGGCAGTTACTGGGCCACCTTTGGGCATGTTTGTGGATTCAGAGAATACAAAATACAGGGTGTAACTGGCTGAGAACTGTGGGAAGCAGGGTATTTCCACAGTAGCTTATTGGTTTTTTTTAAATATGGGGAAATAGTGTGTCATTGTCAATAATATTTTTAAGGGGAGATCTGATTTAACTGACTAAAACAACAGGGTTTAGGTTCAGTGTGCAGGAATGAGGGGCTCAGCTCCTTCCCCTGCCTTGCTCTCTTAGCCATGGTCTGGGATATGTGCAGGGGTGTTCACAAACTTGAGGAAAAATTCTCTAATAAAAAGGCTGTAAATGAAAAATGTCAGCATTAGCTGAAAAGTAAAGTAAGAACTAAATTTCTTTAAAATCTTTTTTTATAAAGGGTGACAATTATTTTTCTCAGCTAACATCATGCTGCTGTAGCCTCATTAACTAGATGAGACTTGCTGGGCAAATGAAACTGGACTGCATGAGGAATAATGTGTGTGAGAATAAGCATTGCTAATTTGCTGGAATATGGAATGCTGTCAGTAATATTCCCATTACCTGCTTCAGAATTAAGTGTGTCATCCAACTCACAAAGATGGAAGCTATAAACTAAATCTTTTAGTTATTTTGGTGCATTAGCCACTTTCTGCTACCTTACAAATGCTCTTGCTCAGCAAACCTGAGAGTCTGAGCTCTGCTTTGCTTTTTCGTTGCTGTTGACACTGACCCCGTGGGCTTTTTAGGGCCAGATTGGTGTTGTGAGGTTGTTTCATGGCTCTGAGGCCACTCTGTCATTTCAGGGCTGACAGCTGATGCCAGGATAGTTATAAACAGAGCTCGGGTGGAGTGTCAGAGCCACAGGCTCACCGTGGAGGATCCTGTCACTGTGGAGTACATCACACGCTACATTGCCAGCCTGAAACAGGTACTTGGGGCTGCACAGAGCTGCTGAAAATGTGTCCTGACCCGCTACAGATGTTACATGTGCTGTTATGTTAGTGTATGTTACACGTAATGTATGCCTTGGGTGCGTAACGCAGGTGGAACACGTGTGTAACACGTGTGTACCATGTGTGACTGGAGTGTCACACATGTAGCATTAAACACGTGTGTAGCATGTAATATCTGACACTTCTTCAAACTGTGTAAGTGTCTGTGCTCTGGCCTCACTCTGCTTACCTGGTAAAAAACACATTGTGGGTGTTCATTGGGAATGGGGATGTGGCAATTGAAAAGAAGAGTGTTTGGTTTGGTTTTTTTTTTCCCCCCCAAGATAATTAGAGCTTGTAAGGACTGCACAGCTCTGTGTGTTATGTCATCAAGAACACTTTGCTCACCTCACTGCCAGAACAGTGGGCCTGGGTTACTGTCAAACCTCTTCATGGCTCCTGGTAGTTTTTCCTCCTGCAAAGCCATTGCAGGGATGGGTAAGAGGAGAGCAAATTGGTGCAGTAGTTAATATATTTTATATTTGATATTCATAAATTTAGAATGAATTGCAGCATCAAAATACGCCCAGCTGCGTTCTGTGAGAAAATTACTCATTTGTCAGTGTATTAAACTGATTTTCAGCCACTAGTGGGAATTAGAAAAGATCGAATTTACTTATGCACAGATGTGTTGGAACAGTGGTGATAGTAACAATGTGATTCTTGTAATAATCACCAGTCTGTCAGAGCAAGGCACCACTTCCCAAAGTTTCACTGTTTTCCTTTATCCTAATCTCACATTTGTGTCTGTCTTTCTGGGACACTCAGCATTTCTCTCAAACTGTTGCAAACACACCTGGCTCAGTTCCTGCTGCCGTGGTGCTGCGGTGTCAGCCCTCCTGCTCCTGGTGTGTGACATGGCAGTGACTTTGCTAACAGTGTCCCAGGAGTGCTGTGACGGCTCCAGTGTAACCCGCTTACAGCCACAGAGCTGCCATGATTTCCTGTGGAAATCATTGGTGAAAACTGTGTTCAGGCGTCCTCATGGTATTTTTTGGCACATTTGTGCCACACTGGGGCTTGCAGACGTGGCTCTCACTGCCTCAGCACTACCCAGCAGCCAGGGAGGTGCTTCTGGAAGCTGTAACCAGATGTAGGAACAGGGGTTGGACAGGAACCACCTCTCACTTGCCTGCCTTAGGGGCTCTGTGAAATGTGGAGTCCTGGCTAACACAGAGAGAGCCAGCTAAAAGCATTTCTGGTGGCTCTTCTGGTTGTAACTTCTCCAGAGTCTGCTTTGCACCCTAGAAATGTTTTCAGAGCTGCATCTGAGTGTGTGTGTCCTTTGTGCTCAGAGGTACACGCAGAGCAATGGCCGCAGACCCTTTGGGATCTCTGCCCTCATTGTGGGCTTTGACTTCGATGGGACCCCGCGGCTGTACCAGACCGACCCCTCGGGCACGTACCATGCTTGGAAGGTGAGCGCATTCAGTCTCTGGTGGAGATGCAATATTTGTAAGTTAATGTCTCCTTTGAAGTGGGATTGGGGTAGAGGAGATCTCGCTGGCCAGATGGTGCTAGCTCATAGCTGCAAAAATCCTTAATGATCAAATGTACTGAGAGTGGCTGTCTGCAGTTCAGCTTTCCTTGGGAAATCTTGTCCTGCTTTCAGAAAAAACCCCAAAACCAACCCACCTGTGCCAGACAACTGTCTTTGTGTGTGACAGATTATGCAACTGTACAACTTGTATTTCTTTCTTATTCTGCAAATGAAATCTTTTCTAAACTCCCATTCATTTTCTGTTTCCCCTCAATGTTTCCAGGCTAATGCCATTGGCAGAGGAGCAAAGTCTGTGCGTGAGTTCCTGGAGAAAAACTACACTGATGAGGCCATTGAAACGGATGATCTGACTATTAAACTTGTCATCAAGGCTCTTCTCGAGGTGAGGCTGTTTGACATCTCTTCTGTGGCTTTTCAATGTGTCCAGATTCACTTCTTGGATGTGAATATGGGAAAATCTTCATGGATGTCCCAAGGAAGTACTGCAAAGGATCTGTGAGAGCTGTTTACCATAGACTGTGGGTATTGGATTAAATTCAAGGTTCAGAATATTTGGGGCATCAATTTCCATAGTTTACACAGAACTTACCAGCAGCTCTGGGGAGCAAAACAGACTTCAGTTCTGGGTGTTAACACAGTGCACCAAAGATGTGCTAAAGCACATGCTGAATATTGTATTTTTTAATTGAAGTTTGAGATACAGAAAATACCACCAGTCAGATGGTGGGGCTGAGGTGTTCTGCATCTGCTCAGGGCACTGGCACCAGTGTGAAGACCCTTTTGAGAGTTAGTGCTGCTGGTATTGAGAGCTTAGAGCTAAGGAGTGAAATACTCCCCATCCACATCTCTTCTCCTTCTAAGGAGACCTGAGAGGGATTTGTTGAAATGAATTCCTGGCCAGGCTCATAATGCTTCCCTCTGCCTCACCCAGGTGGTGCAGTCCGGTGGGAAAAACATCGAGCTGGCAGTCATGAGACGGGAGCAGCCGCTGAAGGTGAGGCTGTTGTTTGCTTCTCTCCCCTTGAGCCCATCTCTGATACTGTCCTTGTTGATCTGCCTTAACTTCCAGCCCTTAATCTCACATTTTGTACTGACAAATACTTCAGTTTATTCTTAATGGCCAAGGAATGTTGTTGTGTCTGCAGCAGGTACCTGCTTCCAGATAAAGAGCAGTTAACGTTTTTCCCGTGGCAGAACTAGAATCACTTCCATAAATGTCTCTTAAGTTCATTGGTATCCTGAGGGTCACCCATGTTTCTGTTTCAGATCCTAAACCCTGAAGAAATTGAGAAGTATGTGGCTGAAATTGAAAAGGAAAAGGAAGAAAATGAAAAGAAAAAACAGAAGAAAACATCATGATGAATGAAATGTACCTGCTTAGCTGCTTCTTTTTAATTCGAGTGATGGGTTATTCTGTATAGATGTAGGCATTCCAGTTACTCATACTGTGCTCTCTTGAGACCTACAATAAACCTACTGATTTTTTTTTAAAGCTGTTATTTAAAAAAAACCCTGTCTGCTCCTTGGATTTTAATTACCCAGGATGATCTGGTTGGCTACAGAATAGCAGCAGTGACCCATTAAAGGACAGAGACCTTGCTTGCTTTTTTTCCCCTGGACACTTCACTTTGTTTAATGGTTCTTTTGTGTGCTGTCTGAGTTCTCAGCATATCCCTTTTTTTTACCTTAAGCAGCTGGCTTGAGGGTTGTGTTACGGCCTCAAGATAACTAGTATGGAGGTGGGAGTTTTTATTCCCTAACAGGCATCTTTCAAGGTGAAAGGGCTGGGTCTCACCACAGGCCTTGCAGCAGCCTGTGACAGCAGGTGTGTGTTTTACTGCTGAAGGACAGGACAGAGATGAGGGTTGGGTTTTGGGGGGCAGCATGTGAACTTGCTGCCACAGGCACATGGCTCAGAGCAGAGGTGCATGGCCTGGTGCTTCCAAGTTTGGTTCAGAGTAAGGTGTTGCTGTTGTGAGTGTGCAGGGGGGAGTTATTTATACACCAGGAGCTAAACAGTAACTATAGCACGTGTTACATACAAGAGTTGAAGCTCTTACCCAGTTTCTCCTTTTGTATTTGGCCTCGCACACTTCCTTTCTACCCCTTACCCCAGGAGTTGTTTTTAGCTGTTTCCTCATTTCAGAGTAGCCTCAGGGCTCTCTCATATTCCCAATTTCCAGTAGTTGGAGCAGTAGGAACAGGTGCCCCTTTATTGTAAAAGTTTCCCCATTTGTATCCACCAAGTGGGCGGAATGAAATCTGCCCTTGCAAGCAGCTCTTCAGTCTGCTCTTGCACAGTCAGAGAGGGTGTGACAGGGTCAGAGCAGGACCAGGGTGGCAGCAGGCACAGCAAGGACTGAATGTGGCCCAGGAGCCCCTGCCCAGGACACCTCAGCCCCGAGGGCCCCAGGGTGAGGATGCTCGAGGCATGCAGCAGAGACAAAGTTGCAGCAGAGCTCGCACAGTCCGGGCTTTCACACAGCCCAGAGCTGTTTACATGGAAATGGTGCCCAGCAAGGTGTGGGCAGAGGATCCCATGGGTGTCAAGGACAGGGAAGCAGCAGCACTGCTGCTGCTCAGGGACACATTAGACCACATGAGTCAGAGGAAGCATGATCCTGGAATACTGGGTTGTTTAATTTATGAGCCCTTGGACTGGAATGTTGAAAGCAAAAAAGTTGCACTTGGTTCCCTGCTCAAGTCACTACAACTGTTCCCACACACTGGGAATTTTCCATGGGGAAGCTGACACAGCTGCACCTGAGAGCCCTCCAGTGCTCCTGGGGAAGAAGAGCTCATAGGTAACAAGCCCTAGGGCTGAGCCACAGCCACCAGTCCCCCCCTCCTCTGCTCCCAGACAGCAGGAGCCAGGCTCAGCACTCAGCTCAGCACGTGGGACACAGCCATGGGACACAAACATCAGCAGTATTAAGGAACAGGGGTGTTCTTATTTACCTGGGATCTGAAGCTTTACTGTGGAAACAAGGGCATTGCTCCCACTCAACTAGAAAGGCACAGTTACACCTGAGTAATGGTGATTACACAGGAACAGTGAGGATTTCTTACCCATGCTCTGCCAGGGCAGTTCAATTCCATCTCCACACTTAGAGCCACAGCACCAGGAGGGAAAGTAGAGGCAGAGCAGCTCTGAGTGAGCCCTTTCAGCACACCCCAGCTCACAGGTGTGAGCCAGGTCCTGCAGCAGCAGCACTGGCCCCTGACAGGCTCCTAGGGAGCCCCACCAGCCCAGGGAGTCCCTCTGCGAGGCTGAGGTACATAACCCTCATTAGGCTGAGTCCCAGCACAGGAACCAGGGCAACGATGTGCAGTGCTTGGATTTGGGTGTTTCAGCCCTTTTCCAATACTGTGTGTAACACTTCCAGGTTTGCCAGAGCTCTGCAGCCAGGTTTTCTCTGGCTTGGATGGGAGCCCTTCAAGGACAGGTGCCGGAGGAGTTGTAGGGAGTGATGTTATGGAGCTGTATACAGAACAGAGGTGGAGGGAAACACTAAACATTTACATGTTTATTATAATTACAATTTACATTACTCCAAAGAGCAGCCCCACTGCTATGTTCTAATTCTCAGCAATAAAGTCCTACAAAAATAAATCCAAGCTTTTACAGTAACCTAGGTCAATGCATAACTAAAAAAAACTTGAGCTATGTAAGGGGTTCAGTCATCAAGGTGCTTTTTCAACAAAATTCCCTACCAACCAAAAACAGGACACATGCCTATAGCAATTTAACCCACTTATTTCATGCAAACAAAGGTAACCCCTCCCTCCCAGCCCTCTCCCCACATACAGTTTTTTAAAAACAAAAGAAAAACAACTAAACTATTTACAGTATGGGGGTATAGAGGAAAGAAATTAAACATGCCCAGCTGTTAAGCTTCATTATATGGTCTCCCATCCCTAGTTGAATGAAAACATTCCAAAGTTCCACCACAGTCTACTAGAGTACAGAGAACTGTTTGCATTTGGTGCCGCCTCTGGCGAGGTACAAACCGAGGACAAACAAGTCAGAGCTTCTGGTCTCCTTCCCAGACAGTCACTACTGCCCAAAACTCTGCACCTGAGTGGGGACATTCACTGCTTCCACCCCACATGGTGTCCCCACACTCCAGCCAGGAGCCCCAAGCCTGAGGCACTCCCAGCACCCTGCAACTCAAGGCAGAGCCACGGTCCTGTGGTACCTCCAGCCCAGCACCAGCCCACAAACAGCTGTACAGTCAGAAACACTACTACATGATCAACACTCCAGTATTCCCAAGTGACAATATACACAACTCCTCAGCACCAGGAATCCATTTCTCCAGATACCAAGTGCTACTTCACACCTGCTGCCAAGATCCGTGAGACCAGCAGCACCAAAGGATCCATTTGGTTACTCAGAACAAACAAATTATAGCTGGTTTATTTCAAGTGAGCTTTGGTTCCATGTTAAAACAGCATGATTTCTCTTCTCCAGGGTTCAGAAAAGGAGTCTGACTTTGAGCTTAGACTATAGCAGCCTTGAGAGACCCAGAAAGAAGAACCATGTAAGTTAGTCTGCACTTGAAAAACACAAACAAAAAAGAAAAGACACCCTGAAGAAGGTACCCCTGAACACATTCCCTCTTCCAAAAAATATTCCAGCGGACAGTGGCTGGTCCAAAGTAAGTCCAAAATATAAGCAGTAGTACATGAAATTCTGTCACTTGAGCTGAGACAGTAAACAATATGAACCATTTTCCCACGTTAGTGCAGCAGTTGGTTGTTTTCTTTCTATATACAGTTTCATCCTCTCAGGAGAGATGTTTGAACCTATGCAGAAAAAAGGTAGAATTAGATTTGATATTATGGGGTTCCTCTCCCAAGAAGAAGAAAAATAGCAAAGCTCACACCTCTGTATCAGCTAAAATACTTAGCTAGAAACCAAGAGCTGTTTGCTTGAGCTAAGCCTTTTCTCAGACAGGTGAGCCCAAGAAATCAACAGAACAATCAGCATGTTAAACACCATGTTAAACCACTCCTATCTCCTTCTACCTTAGGAGTATCAGATCCAATAAGGAACAATTCTTGATAATCCATGAGACTGGAGAGCAAAACAGGCTGCACAGACAGTTCAGGCAAGGAGTAAGAGACAAGCCTGGCTCAGAGGGAGTATTTACTCTTGCTAGAGCACTTGCCTCTGAAGTTACACTCTGCCAGTACCAGCTCTGTGAGTGGTTTGGTTTCTCCTCGCTGCTCCACTCCCCCTTCCACCTCGAAATCCACCTCGAAAGCTGCGGCCACGAAGGAACCGTCCAGACACTCCAAATGTCTCTGTATTGAGCTTCCTTTCCTCAGCCCACGTGGTGCGCCTGGAACTGAACAAGGCTGAGGTCAGGTGGAACACAAACACTAAAGAGCCACTAGCTCTCTTAGACAGAAATCCTCAACCCCCTGATTTTGTTGTGCTGCACTGCAACAAGAACCAGCTGCAGTGTTATGTGCTCTAACCCAACCCCTCTGCAGCCAGAGCCAAGGGAATCCCCATGCTGACACTAAAGGGATGTCTCATTTCTCCAGGCACTTGATAACATCAGTGCTGGCAGTGAAAGATGAAGCTTTCCCTTCATATTCCCAACATTTAACCTAATGCATTTCCACAGCCAGAGCTGACCTCTCTGCCCCAACTCCAGGCTTAGCTCACTCCTGTCTGCCAGCTGCACCTTCAGCACAGCATGACCCTGATGCCTCCTCTCCCACAAGCAGATAAGGAATTTGTTTAAAATCAATGGGTTCAAAGTCAATACTGGGAAACAGAAATGGAAACTCCTCTATCATAGTTTAGGCAAGTGTATCATATCAGCTGAAATGCTTTTTGTTTGATCCCACTGCATGAAGCTTGGTTCACATCACTTGTGAGCCATCAAATGCATGGCAATAGTCCCCATCTGAAGTCTATTCTAAAATTTTTAAATAATTAAACCATGTAACATTATGTCTGAAATTTTATGCCTAAAACTCCATTTTAAAACCAAGCTTTTAGAAAACACTTACCTAGATTTCAGTTCTGAAGAAATGTTGTCAAAGAAAGACTTGGATTTATCATAATAGCAGTTGGGCCCCAGCAGGTCCTCCTCTGCATTACCATCATTGTTTTGGGTTGCCACTCCAGGGTCCCCTTTTTCTTCCCCCGTCTCTGCTTTGTCATCTGAAGATAATGAAATGTATTACACCTCCTTGAGGCACACACTGCAGAGCCATCTGTTTTCTTGCTTCCTCAAACAAGATTTGAGATGAAATCATGCAGTTTCTCAGAACAAGTTTGTCTACGCAGTGTTTACTACTAGCTCAGCAATTCATATTTAATGAAGGCACAAACCTTTAAAGTTTAGTTTCTTCTTGAATTCTTTATCAAGTTCCTCTCTGTTGAATTGTGCATTTGCACTTTCAAAGTCAAAGTCACCTTCAAACTTTATTGTATTTTCCTTCACAGTAGTTGGTCTGTTTTGTCCTCTAGAACGGTTTCTGGTTCTCCTGTTTCCTGAAAGCAGGAGAGTTTAAACACTTGGTAACGCACAGGGAGGTTACATGACTTGCTCAAGACCAGAGGAAACCAGGGATAGAACTCAGGAGTTTCTGGCTTCCAGTCCTGTGGTTAGGCCACACCTCTTTGAAAGCAACTTCTGATTTTGGCTGTAGAAGACACATTACAGCAACACTTTAACTTTCTGAGCAGCAATCCTGGATGTCAGTCTTACCACTAAGAGGGCACCCAACTTTCCTTCCAGTGTGCAGAGGGGAAGTCAGAACAAGCACTACAGCAAGAAAAGCTGAGGGAGGTGGGGAATATTATCTTTCCTGTCTGCTCTTCACCTGCAAACACAGCACTGTAATTAGCCTAAAACCTGTCATGATGGCAAAGAGGAGTCTCAGAAAATCCAGCAAAAGACTCATCTACCCACAAAGGGAGACTTTTGAAACTAGACTACTTTGTCTAGTTTCTGGTTTCCAACTGAGATGCTATCCACTCCTTTTTGGAAAAGCTATAACCCCTTGCTACACACTAATTAATTTTAAGACCTGAGAGTCTGAAGTGTTGTTTTCTGTCTTTTCTCATTTTACTTGTGCAGAAACCTCTTTGAATTTCACTTTCTTCTGACCCATGCTTATACTGCCACTTTGAAATAAGAATTCTGCTCTATGGAGATGAGTGTTCCATAGTTCCCCTCTTATAAAATCCCTGGAAAGTCTTAAACAGGCTGCCTCTCCCAGTAAAAATACTTGAGGTTTCAGAGAAATCCAGTTGCTGCTGCCAAGTCACAGCATTGATTTTTACGACATACCTTCAAGTTTCTAGAAAAGGCGCTAGAACTCTGTCCCTGGAATGTTCTGAACTTCTGCGACTCCAGAAGCTGTTTTGTTTGGGAAGCATCTCTGGATGCCCAAAGCTTTCTCTCAATCTTCTGTCAGATAATCCTTCACTGAAGTTAACACCACTTGCCTTCACAGGCTGATGCGACTGTTTAGCGTCAGCTTAACCTACCCGATCTTCTCCTTTGAGGTCTTCTGTTTTCATCATTCACCTGTCCTTGGGTTTGCACAGGTGCTGCCTGAACTGTATCTACTGAACAAGAAGGATAAACTTTAAAGGAGCACAAGAACAACCCCCAGCCAGCTGTCTTGCTGGAAGGATGCTCAGGCCAGCACTAGGGCTGAAGTGGCGTGTACGTACCGCTCGCCTTGCTGTTGGCCTGCGGGACCTGCCGGGCACTGCGTGGAATCCCCGGTGTCACCTTCACTGGGGGCAGCTTTTGGGAATTCATGCTGTCAACTGGGCCAGTCTGAACAGCCTGCTCTACCATGGGGCTTTTGCGGACTGGGTGAACAGAAGGAAAGCCAGCACCTGGAAAAAATCCCAATGACTAAGTACCTCTCGGAAAATGAGCCAATGCCATTCAAACCCTGCCCACTTCTAGGGAGAAACCATTTGGTCAAGAATGATTCAAATCCTTGAGTATGCATCATTACAGGCTAAGTTTAAGTGGCACCAGGTAAGGCACCACTGCCATACAAGTCACGGCTCTCACATCCAGAGCCTCAGTATCAGCAAATATACCCATTTGTTTCTTAAATCAAGTTAGACAAACATTAAACAACCAATCCAGGTCAGTCTCTCAGACAGTTTATACCAAAATCTAATTTCTATGTTATGCAGTATTTTACTTTACACAATAACTTTAAATCTGAAACAAAAATTCACCATTTTGAAACTGTTCAAGAAAGTTTCCCCACTTTGTCAAAAAGGTTTTGCAGTAAAAGCTTAAGCACCTCAGCTATATCCCCTTTTGTAAGCTGCTTTTAGAAGTCCTTCAACTTCATTGCTTATTGTTAGAGCTTTCAGACAAAGAAAACCTGAAACCAGACCAGGATCTCAAAGTTACCCTTTTAAATTCCTTCTTGGTCAAGGCCAAAGTGTTACCAAGACTTCTGTTGCTCTTCCATCCAGGCTTATTTATTCACACTACAAAACATGTAAATACTTTTCATGGTTTGGTATACCTTACACCAATTATATTAAAAAGTGACAGTCTTCAGTACTCAGAAGAAACACTGCATTCTAGATTTAATTAGAAGGTTTGGAGTACTACAGGTTTATGTAGTTATGCATAAGAACTGCTTGGAAGCGAACTTTAACCGAATATATTAAAAGAGCAAGAAAAGTGAAAAGCTGAAGAGTTCACACAAACCAAGCCACTGACACTTCTGGGTCACCCAAGTCCACATGAGATATACCCAGTAGGTTACATCATGCAGGTTCCCAGTTAATGTACACCTGGAAAACTTGCAAGGAAGACAGACATATCCTAAGGATTATTGAGTAGGACAAAGCTGATGTGCAAGTTTAACATGAGAAAGTTTCAAAGTTTAGCCAGAATATGGAGAAACTATGTACAGATAGATGGCCAAAAGCAGAAAGTAAGTAAAAAGCTTCATGCCAACACAAGCATACATGCTTAAGCTAAAACCAGATGAAACTAATTATCATGTTTAAATGCAGGCTGCAACCGGTCTCCCTGATCTGAGGATGGTCAGCCTGGTATCTCAACCTCCTTTAAAGGTTTTACACATAGAAGCAAGCACCCAGAACTGTGTTATTTCTGCTACCCAGGACTCAGGAATTGCTTACTGTTAGTCATGCTTTACTAACTGGGAGTCTGGACAAGGTACAATGCGCCATCATGCATGAAGAAATCTACCCTGATGTTTCCTTGATTACAGAAATTACTCCCAAATTTTTGATCAGCCTACAAGGCCACCCACAATTTAAGCAGTGTGTTTTTCTTTCCAAGAAAGGCTGACTAATTCCTCACCCATACCCTATGGTGACACATGTTCCTGGACACGATGCAGCACATTAGCATCTCTAAACTTCATCCTTCTCCTGATACTTACACAAGAGGATCCACTGTTCTGGACTTTTCTCCTGTCTCTCTAATTGATACTTCTAGGACAGGAGGAATCGTACTTCATGTAATGAAAGGCAAAAAACCAGCTGAGAACAACCTAGTTCTACTGGCATTACCCATATGAACACTATCATTCTAGGAGGGATTAACAAGAACAGAGTGTTTGCAAGTGCCATGCAGTTCTTCCAAATATTTGGAGTCCTCAAACTGCTGTTACCCTTGGAAGAGAGCTGATGGGGCTCTGAAGACATGTCAGGCTCTGAAACAGGTTGTGGAGACGGAGAAGAACTAGGGCTGGAAGCAGCTGCTGATGCTGGAGGGCTTACCAATTTCTCTAAAGAGATAGAGGGAAGAAGAGAGAGCAGAGATACATGGATAAGATACAAGGTAGTGAAACATCTGAAGGACTTGGAAAGAGGTACAAGATTCTCTAGAAAAGCATTAGAGCAGTTTATTTATACTCCTCTCTGGGAATACAAGTTTTTTTACATGTGATGTAAGGTGTGCTAGGTTAAAAATGAACTGGCCTCAACTGTCAGGTATTCCCATTAATTTCAGAAAGAAACTTCAGCTATTTAGTTTGTTTCTTTCATGTGCGTGTGTGCACGTGCAAACGAAACACAGGCCTCCTTGTAGTAAAATCATTGCACAGAGTTGTTAGCTACTTATTCACTGCTCCTTGCAGCCTCACACTTGGCAAGGAGTTTGGTATTAGTTACTGTTATTTGGTTTCACAGCAGCTGCATACAAGACCATACCTTTATTCTAGCAAGTAAAGTTCATACTTACCTAAACCTAAGGAAGCTGCATACTGCTGGCTAAGCAAAGAGCTGGCAGCAAGCTGGCTGTAAGGTGGCATACCTCTAAATGGGCTGTAAGGCACATGTGGCTGAAAGGATGATGTAGAGGCAGAGCCCAGTGAAGACTGTAACAAGACAAAGTACATTTCCATTTACAGTGTCCAGAAGTCAACTTGTTTTGGCAGTGATTCTTTACTTCACGTACAGCATTACTAAAGCTTAAGTAAATTCTGTGAGGGGTTAGTTTACCTCTTTATGTTTCCTGCATTCTCAGCTAGCTCTGGCTTTTGTTGACTGAATTCTTTAATGCTGCTGCTACTTTAAGCATTACAACAAAATTCAGGATGCTTCAAATAATCTGAAGATTCCCGGAGACACTGACTTGCCTTCATTTTTACAAGTTTTTTATCAAAATGCAGTCCTTCAATGCCAGTGTTTTATCTCAGCTTTTTATCAACACTTCAGGCTAACTTACTTGGACAATGGCAGGATCTTGTGGCAGAGTATGCTGAGCTTTTGGAGGTTCACAAACAGTGATGTCTTTGATGTCACTTCCTCGAAAAATAATGTACTCATAGATTTCTTCTCTGGGAGGAGCCGGTCTGTCTGTGGGCCGGTCCTCGGTCCCGAAGGATCGCACTGGAGCATGAAAACAGTGACATTAGTGCAGTATTGCCATTGCAGCATTGTGCAAGTGCAGATTTATGCAATTAAAAAGTATTCCTTCAACACTTGCCATTTGTAACAACAACAACAGCTACTTCCAGAACCCTCAATCTCCTTCTCACACACATCTGTTCCCTCAAATGCCAACTTTTTCAGCAGCCTGTATAAACAGTTTTGTTTACATCAAGCTGTGAAGGTAAAGACCATAGACCAGCTGGAGTGAAGAATCCTACTCCAAACCCAAGGACTTCCCCACAGTGCTGTACTCTCCTTCCCTCCCCAGCAGCTGTCCCATGCAGGCATTCAGCTCCAGACAACTGCACCAGACCACAGGAGAGGCCCCTGAAGCAGCAGGGGGAAATCTTAGAGGGCTTTAGAGCTCAAATCTGCACCTTTGGTTTCATATGTTTATTATGCAGATAGAGGTAGTTTTATCAATGATGAAAACTTCCTATTAAAATTCCCTCTCTACTCCAATGTCACTGGTTTTATGATTAATGTGAATACAAAGCAAGCCATTAGTGATAAATCTAAGATCTCAGTGCTTAGGAAGCTTTACTGAGTGCCAGCTCCCAGGACACTGGAACAGGCACTAACCAGCAATGTAACACATTAGAGTGGGAACAAAAAAAGACTTCAGCTGACTGTGGCAGCTACCAGGTAGAAGCATAAATTAATTTGAGCCATTAAGGAAGAAGAGGTCAGACTGGATTGTTGGCACAGGAAAACAGCACAGTTACATCACACACTGACAGGTGAAAGCTTGAAATTTCAGCTACAAGTTACAGAAGCTCCAAGTTCACTACTCTGGCTGCTTTCTGTCTTTGAGAGACACTCCCAGTTCAGATGAGCACCAGCATATATTGGCTTGATGCACATTTTCTGCCAATGGAAAAATTCTGTACTGGAGTTCCCTCAATTGTTTCTAACAGGCTATCGTAGAAGTACTGAAACACCTCCACCAGAACATGCCACTCTTCCTGTCACACAGATGAAGGGGGCACCACAGCTTCTCAGGAAAAAGAGCACCAAAAGTGGATGCACTGAACCCCCGTGCTGAGCATCCCTGGCACATCATGCTGCTTCTAACTTACAAGGAGTGTTGGTAGTTGTAGCCAGGGATACTCAAGGGTCCTGTTCCAGGATGAACAGCTGTATGCAGGTAGCACTTAGTGCTGCAAATGGTCTTCATCCCTGCTAATACACAGGTGAGCTCCCAAGGAGCAGGTGAATGCCAGAATGTCCCTATCACACTGCTCAGCACCTCAGCTTGCACCTAACGGGAAGGGGATCTTTACTGGTACAAGAACAAGCTGTCAGTCACTTCCTTTCAATGGCCATCTTCCATGAGTTCCGAGGGTAAATAACCTCTCCAAGTTATTTTAGATCTCCAGCTGCTGTTTGATCATATTACAGCTGTAACCCAGTCAACCAGAAGCAGATTATAAACTGAAAGCAATGCTTGTGGCCTTTTGGACATGAACTGTACCACTGATCTCTCTGCTCAAAATGAGATTATTACAGCTCACGGTAAGATGTACTAAAGGTATCCAGGGACTACTGCAGGATCCCACAGCTAACTTGGAAAGCACCATAATCAGCCCATCAACTTCCACATGGACAAACACATGACCTGCAAAGCCCAAAGCTGCCCAGGCAGCCTCTCAGTTGGCTGGTCCCAAGGCTTCTAACAAAAACAGGAAAGGCATGTCCTTGTGTAGACAAAACAGGGCTGTAGGAGTTGAGCTTGCCTGTCCCTGCACCTGAGGTGTTTAACTGTTTCTGGCACAGCACAAAGTACAGATTTAAGTTCCTGTGGAGGTGGGAAGGGCTGACTCCCATGGAGTTAGTGACTATTGCTCACAGATGAACAGGAAATCAATCCCACACCACTGCAGCTCCTGGTTTACAACACAGTGCCAACGCGTGTAGGGCTGTTGAGCTTAAGCTCTGCATGGGCAGGAAGCACAGCAAGAGTGACTGCGTGACTGGAAAGCAGAGCTTACATGGATATTTCTTGTTGAAAAACTCCAATTTCTTCAGACTTCAACAGAAGAGGAGTAAGTTTCTGGCCTTCACTGCTGACAGGACACTAGTGGGCTTAAACTTCCTTTGTTTGCAATTTAAGTTTAGCCTCTAACAAGAGAGACAACATTCTTCTAGTGATTAATTAAGCCCATGGAATCTCCAGCATTTAAGATACTGTGCACATATTGAGGTTTAACAAATATAAATCAGTTGAAGTTAGCCTGGCTTCAAGTGAGAGGCTGAACCAGATTTCTTCCTGAGGTCTCTCTCAAATTTTTTCTTTATGAATGATAGAAAAAGTTTAGCCTCTAACAAGAGAGACAACGTTCTTCTAGTGATTAATTAAGCCCATGGAATCTCCAGCATTTAAGATACTGTGCACATATTGAGGTTTAACAAATATAAATCAGTTGAAGTTAGCCTGGCTTCAAGTGAGAGGCTGAACCAGATTTCTTCCTGAGGTCTCTCTCAAATTTTTTCTTTATGAATGATAGAAGTAAAGAGAATGGCACCTGCATTGCACCTGGAAGTGTTTAAACAGTGGCATCCAGGCTTTACCAACAATTTACCTGAAGTCTGGACAACTTCAACAGCATGTCAGTAATTCATAGCCCTTCAAATGCCTCAGAGATAAAGTGTTTCAAACCACTGACACCACACACAGGGTTGATACTGCTGTGACTGACTTCAACATTGCTGCTACATTTGTAATTCTGACACTAATTTTGCTATAAAGTCTCTAAATTTAAAAACCCCTCTGAGCTACAATGAAAAGCAGGGTTTGTCCTGTAAAGTTAATAGAGGAGCTATTGGTAGGGAAAAATGTATTCTTCCATCTACTGTAACAACTACTTCTTAGGCATTCCAGTTCATCAAAACTGAACACTGAGAGACCAATAAATACAAGAACTGCCAGAAATCTTATCCAGAGCATATACTTACATCATAAAGCACTTCAATCACACGTGCCTTTGAAACACACCACTTCAGCTTTGAAGTGGCAAGTGCTATGAGTAAGGCAGAGCTATGCAAGGAACCTTTCCTGCTTGCTGCTGGGTCAAGGTGAAGACCTTCCTGCACCTACAGGAAAGGAACTGCATCCTTCCAGCAACCTCTCAAGTACTTTGAGCCAAGTACTAACACAAACAGCTTCATTCGTACATTTAAATAAACGGCTACATTCCTAGAGAAAAAGTGAATTTGAGAAAACTCGCGTTTTTAACTTCAGAAAACACTCTAATATGTGTCAAATAATGTCCAGCATCATATAAACATCATTATACTGGGTAAACACCGTGGCACAAGCTGCCTTGAGGGTAGTTGTGCATCTGGCAAGTCAGTGCCTCCTGCCAGCAAACAGTCTTTCAAAACAAAAGGTGTTTGTTTTGTGGACAACCCCGATAGCTGGCTGCAGGCAATGAAGAACGTGTGAACTTCCCAGAACAAGGAAGGACAAAACTCAGGGAAAGAAAACACCGATGAGTATTAGCTGAAGTAGCCAAGCTAGACTTGAAAAGCAGAACAGACATAAGATCATGTTTGAGGGACTAAACGAGACAGGACAGGTTTTACTGAGGTGAAATACAGGAGTTCCCAGCACAGGTGACAACTAAACCCAAATGACACGGTTTCAAACATAATGATCAGTATTTCCACAAGGAAACAAAACGCAAAGCCTCGCTGAGGAGCCAGCAAGGTCGGCGAGCCAGACCTGCGTGCAGGTGCCCCACCAGCGCTCTGTGCAGCAGCTCCCACCCTCCTCACCTGAGGAGAGCCCAGTTATCGATCACGGAAGAAACAAAGACACAGCAACAGCACTGTTTTCCTCAGCGCCGGCCTGGGGCCCTACTCGAGCCGACACACAGCCGGGCCAAGGGAACCGAACCACGCCCAGCGA
>NW_008236180.1:5998090-5998940 GCF_000691975.1 Corvus brachyrhynchos
GACCGCTCCGTGCGGCGTCTCCCGGGAGCTCCCCCGCTCCCCAGCCATCTGCGGGTCAATGAGAGACAACCGGCAGCATCTGGCAGATATGGTCACAGGAGGTGAAATCACTCACCAACGAGAGGGTGGACGGGGATCAGGCAGGGCAGTTGCATTCGGGGCAGCGGGTCAGAGTGCACAGATCTCACTAATTTGTGTGACGCAAATGAATAAGATTCAAGCCCAGCAGCCGGGGACAATACAGCGGGAGCCATTGTCTGAGTGCAGGGAGGTTCGCTGGAGCTGCAGGCGCCCATGCCTTGGTTGCATGTCTTCCATCTGCGATACAACAGCGACACGGGAGAACGCAGTCCACAGGTTTATCCCCGTGTCAGGACGCCCTGCGTCCTTGCACACCATGGCTCGGAGAGCTGTTCTCCCAATGCCCCAAGCTGTCTGCCCTGTGACCTTATGTATTTTATGGTGTTACTCTTCATGCTGTTTATACAGCCTGAGGAGCAGCTCTCCCTGCCTGAACAGGGCAGATGCTTCCTTTCCACTCGTACAGGCACATGTACGTGGTCTTTTCCTTGTTAAATTGTTCTAGCATAGAGTTCCTAAAAAAATATAAAGAAAATAAAAATATTAATTGGAAAAGCAGTAATTTTGAATAAGAAAGTCAGCCCTTAAAGTCAACCCTTTTATATTTTTAGTTCAGCCTTAAGTATAACTTACAGAAGGAAAGCAGAGATTCCTTTTTTACTGCAGTAAACAGTGCCCTTTAGCGGGCAAATTGCTGGTTAGAAACTTCCCTGATGAAAAAAGTCCTCTAGTTCCTCTGTACGAGGAGTGTCTAGTTTAGCTATGTGAA
>NW_008236180.1:5998964-6010830 GCF_000691975.1 Corvus brachyrhynchos
AGGGAAAGAAATAATAGAAAAGATAGAAAAAATGTGGCTGCTCAGTTTGGGGCAGCTACAAAAAATTATTTATAATGAAAAAAATTATGTCAGTAGTGCAACCAAGGTAGAGAAACAGTACTCCCTCTTTTGGTTTAGATCCTCCAACTCCACAGTATGTTTAACTTGGTATTTCTTATTTCCACTCTTAAAATATTCTTTAGAAACAGTAAATGGGTCTTCAGGTTTTGCAGTTCAATTCATTTTTCTCTTTAGGCAAACCAAAATGTCACCAGTTCATAAGCACCTGTAGTTCCAGTACTTTGTTGTTTATTCAACACAAGGTAATACTACGACTTTTTTTTTTACTTTTTTTTTTTTTTTTTTTTTTTTTTTTTGAATACCAGGAAAGAAAGAGACAGTTACAGGTACCAATACAGTGATGTGGAACCTGCAGGAAGGCTAATTAAAGCAGTGTGGAAAAAGAAAACTACACCAAGATGGCATGACCTATACACTGGTAAGGAGAGCTATGCAAACATAGAGAATTTTAGTTATAATCACCATGGCCATAAATCAGCCAGTTTCTGGAATACTCTTATTGTAATGAATTTCCTCAATGTCTTGTGTTTGACAACAGTCAGAGATAACAAGTGATCAGCAAGAAGAAATATGATACCTGACATTTTAAGTGGCCTGTTAGTATTATTTATTCTGCTAAAAAATACAGTACTTCATCCACTAAGTGTTGAAAGGGGGAAGGAAAGAGCATCTTTCACTGTGTAAATTCATGACAAGTGTGCTATCCCGGGCATCCCTCATATGAATTTGGCTTCATATGAAGAAGCTGACTGCAGTTCATCACAGCACTAGGAAGAAACCTGGCAGAGAGGGCCTCGTGAGCACAGCAGACACAGGATTCACGTAACAGTCATTTGGACTACAGGTGACTGTGCTCTATGGAGAGTGGAGGTAGGACACAGTCAGACCATGTAACTGCATAGCTAATTCATTTACAGGAAAACCTGTGTTGCCAGAACTCAGGAGACACCCGTGGCAGCTGGAAGGCAACTAGAGGCATTTGGGAGGGTCACCACCCATATATGTAAGCACGTTTCATAGCAGGTAAAAGAGAAATCAGTGACTTACAGCAGTGATGACAATTTATGGGGTGTGTGATGGTGAGAGAGAACTTGTGTAGTGGATGATGGCCACATCCACAGAAAGGTAAGCTGAACTGACTCAGGTGAGTTCTGGCAGAGTTAATGACAGACCAGCAGTTGGCAGAACACCTGTAACAAGCTCCAGCTGCTGGAAGAAGGGAGTCAGGCATTGGCTGCTGAAGCATCACCTCTTGCACATGGGGACAGTGGGATGCGTTGGCAGTTGGTGGCAAAAAAAGAGGAAAGAAAAGAAACAATCATGGAAAAATGGAGGAAGTGAAAATGGAACAGAGGTTTGAATTTGGGTGCGGCAAACAAAATAAATGATACAAAGGAAGGCAGAAATGTTTGAGCCCTAGAGGAAGATATGTTAGAGCAGTAGTTTCAAAATAAGATTATGGTAGCTGCAGGGAAGGAGGGGAAAGTTACCAAGTACAGAACACAGTTCTGTAGAGGTGTGGGAAATGGGCAGTAGAAAAGAGACCAGGAATGAAGGAGGAACTAGAACAGGATGGAGAAACAGAAAAGATTCTGGAAAGATGAGAAGGAAAAAAAATGATCCATCCTTGTAAGGGCTTTTATTCTACACAAAGAAAAGCTGATGAAGTAGAATAAAGCATGTAAATTCAATGAATGAAACTAAAATATAGGGAAGAGAGAGGGATGGAGAATGGAATAAGGATAATGAAAAATGGAAATATTAATAAGTAGAAAAAATGGGAGACTTAGTAACCTGTATTTAGATAATGTGGGCTTTGTACAATTACTTTCTCAATTTCCCACAGTCTAAGAAAAGGAGATACAATGATGTATGGAGGAAATAGTGTTTCCTCACATTAGCTTGTCTTACATCTCAGGAAAAGGGGTTTCTCTTCTGAAAAAAAAATCCATCAAAACAATAAGTGTTTTCTTTTTTATTTCAGAAATAAGTACAGAGACTGTAATACCTGTAATGCTGTTCTGTCTGCTCTCCCCTTTCTCGCTTTCTCTTTTTCTCAGTTTTGAGTCTGTGCCTCAGGCATTTTAATTTTGACATCTTTCATTCCGCCCCCATATATCAAATTTAAAGTCAGTTTAACTCCTGGTTTTAAATGAAATATTTTATAAAATGTCATAGTTTTAGGCTTATGGGGGTTTGGCTCTCTTAATTAGTGCCTCAACTGTGTACTCAGTGGCACTGGCATAAATCTGCATTTTTCCATTGCACTTCTCAGCAATCCATTACACAGTCAAGACAAAATATATTTTACCAGTGAGGAGGAGATCACAGAGAGATTAAACTTTTTATCCAGACCCACAGAGTTTGTGAGCATGAAAGTAAACCACACTTTGGGCACTGTTTATTTGAATGCTCCAACTGTATGAAATACAAACATAAGAGGAAGAAATGCTCACGTGAGTTTGGCTGAAAACAAACTTATTTTGTACAGATACACAGTGTTTATAATGTATGGTGTCAGTATCTGAGATAAGGAATTACCTATAAAGATTAAAAAAGCAGCATTTTTTATTACTTACTAGAATTTACAGGCTCTTAATCTACACTTTAACCAGCTTTATTGTAAATACACTCATGTTAGAATGATGCATTTTTATTTTCTTGTTCCATGAATACATTCAATCCCACTTTTCATGCTGTAGTCTGTTATTCTTTTCCCTGAAAAATCGACCACTTTCTAAAGGGAAATGCAGTTCCTTGCTATAATGCAAAATGATAATTTCTTTTGTACTTGTGAAAATCCAGTGGTAAAATTACAAAAACATGCTGGAGAATTTTTCTGTTTGTGTAGCACTTCCATGTGGAAGATTCAAATTACCAGTCTGACTTCTAAATTCTTCAGTTTTTTAAGGTATATCAATATATCCACTTTAATGGGGGGATAAACCAACAGTGCTGTTCTGACCTGTCCAGTCTTTGCTGTTTATACACCATGAATCTACTTAAAAGTTGTGTTTGATTGCCTGAATCTATCGAGGATAGAAGTCACTTTTGATGCAACAGAGTAAGGAGGGAACATACATTTCTTGTTTTTATAAAACTGAATCTTGGACATGGATAACATCTTTTTTTACAAGGAACACAAACTTCTATTCCAGCCTTTCCACATGCACACCACCAGTGTGTTTCTACCTTATGGAAATGAGACTAAAACCCACACTCAGTACTAGACATAGGACTGAGAACACAACCCAAAATCCTGCCTGCTCTTGCAGTTCACTTCATCACTGAAGTATTGGGGAATGGAGCAGTTAAGGAAGTGCAGGTTCCTTTTATACTGAGGCTTTCTGGATCATGAATGGCAAGATGAAGTTATCCTGGCTAAGTAGGTAGTGATTTATTCACAGATGTGGAAGCTGGATATAATTTTAAGAGATCCTTTCATGAAGACAGTTAAATGGATAGTGTATGTGATACAAAAAAGGTCGACAAAGCTGAAGTTTGCAGTTTGGTGAAAAAAGTTGAAGGATGAAGACTTTTAAGTCAGACACATTCTAAAAAAGGCATTTATGCATTTATCTCCCATTGAAAAGAGTAAGAGGATTCAGACTTAAGTTTAGAAGTAATTAGGGCATAAAGTGATATAGTTGTCTATCTAGGAGAGTGGGGAGCACTGAACAGTGCCTAAGATATTAAGTTCCATTAGGAGAAATTTCTGACTGGGTTTTTTGCTGCATAGGCTCTTTTTCCATGGAAAATGTTGCACTGAAGTGTGGCAAACCTCAGTGTATCCTCACAGATGCACTGATGTGAAGGCATGGGATGAAGGTGGGATTTCATAAAGTTCTTCCAGGCATGAAGTGAGCAAAAAGTGGATTGAAGACACACTGCAATGAAAAAAAAAAAAGGAAGTAATAAATGGAGAAAGGAAGCAAAAAATTGTCTTATAGGGATGAAATGCTGCAGAGGATTAGTCTGCAGGGAAAGATTTTGTAGAGGTTTACATTTATGCTTTAACTGGGAGAATAAGAATCTGTGTATTGAGCCTCCTGCCCAGCTTTCCGAGAGGTTCAAGAGCTGCAGCGGTCACCAATGATCTAAATTCACTTCTGGGCTGAAGAGAGCCCAAGTTACAACCAGACTGCCACAACTGACCTACTTGGTACACTTGACAGTGTCTCAGTGGAGAGACCACGGAGTAGATGGGAGTACAGCCTGATATATCACTCTGTCACCAGTCTTTTCTGAACAAAATCAAATGTTTTGGACAGTACAAAACATACTGCAGACCCTTGGATGCTGCAGACCAGCAAATGTCACTATTCCCTGGACAGAAATCTACCTTCACCAGCTGGGTTTGGCTAAAATTCCAGAAAGCTCGACAGCAATGTTTCTTTAAGGGCTCCTTTCCTCTCTGAATTTTTCTTCCCCTCCAAATGATTGAACACATTCCAGCTATCAGTACTGAGTACTATTTCCTTGGCACTGAGGCTTCAGTGGGGTTGAACCAAGACCCTGCTGCACAGCTCCTGCTGTGAAAATCAAACCATAGGGCAACAATGTACATCAGTGGGCTGAGGACATAGAGGAAAGAGTCCTTTATGAGATGTTTTAGTTCAGAGACCTCATTTGTATTAATTCTTTACAGTGGACTCTTCTTCAGCCAAACAATCTCCCTCTCCTTACCTGTTTTACAAATGAGTTGTAGATTCAGCTTCTTTCTGTTCAGTGAGGTAAGGGATCATTTTACCAGCCTTGGCAGTGTGCTGTTCTTTCCCTGCACAACATCTGCTGCAGTTTTCATGGCTTGAATTGTTCCTGGACTTGTTTTAAAAGCCATGTTTCAGAAATGTCTTTGAGGATATGAATTATTAGTCATTGTTTTATCTTCTAGTGTGTTCTTCATTTATCTTCCTTATTTTCCTTTTAAAAATAAGACTAAAGAGGCTTTGGATTTTAAAGTTTATAGGTTTTAATTCAGGTTTAGGCTAAAGAGATCAAGAATGATAAAGTAATTCATAGCAATAGGATTTTAGTGCAGTTTCAGAAAGTAATTTATTTTTGTATGACAATAAACTGGGATTTAATCTCCTTCCAACTCATGCTTCTCCTTGCCATTGTAGTATTTGTGTACACACTTTTCATACACACATGAAAATTCTGACCTTTACTGTTCCAAAGCCTTTGCATTATTTGTGCTTCTTACCTCATTTTTCTATCACTGCATGTATGACAAGGTGTTTGATATTTAAACCACATTTTTTTCTGTAAAGTAACTAAAAAATCTGAGACTTGCTTTTTCAATTTTCTCACTTGATTCTGATTAATATGTTTAATTTTTTTCCAGAACACCTCACATCTTCATCTTGGACTCTGCATTTTACTCAGCAGCATCCTCAACGTTTACTCTGCCTATGACATCACCTGTGCCAAACTTCCAAAGGCTGTTTGGGACACACAGTTGCTAGTAGGACATTTTGAAGACAAAAGGTTTGTGCAAGTTTAACTTGGAGCATGAACTGGTCTGAAGAATAGTGACAGCAATTTTGTTACACTTCTGTGGCATTGAAGGAGTACTGCAAGGTACCCCATACAAACAAAACTGACAGAAAGGAAAAACTTAACATAACTCCCTTGGCCCTCCATCTGGGTGTGTCATTTCCTTTGGGTTGGAAGTTTTGCCCATCTTGTCTTTTAAGAGATAAAATCTTTGTCTGACTTGCTTCAAAACATGCCCTAGTTTCTTCAGGCAACTTATGGGAACCTGTCCATATTTAACTGAGTTAGTTATTTCATTTGTTTGCACTTTCCAAAATGGGCAAAAGTTTATTAAAGGAATAGGGGCAATTCCAGAACTCTGTCTCTGATAGTGAGAATATATTTTAGGTAGTATAAGAAAGTAATCTATAGTCTAGAATCATATCTCTAACTATTTAGACTGCTGGAGAATCCAGAAAAAAAACAAACCCAAACTTGTCTAATAACCTTTCTAGCTGTGTTTTCATTAAGTCTGAGGCAGCTCATAAGGAAGCTATGGCATGATTTATTTTAATCAGTTATTACGGAGGAGTCATTAAAAAAACAAAACAAAAACTCGGCAAAATCTTCCTTACATACTTTTTGCATTCCAAATCCACAAAAAGTTTAGATAAAATCTCATTTCATTACAACCAAAACAAACCTCCTGTACTAGACTGCTTTCATTTTTTTTCTGTAAGTGATGATGATTCCATACCTCTTCTGTCTACACTGGCTTTCCAGTTCAGTGTCTTTTGTGTCTGTTTCTTTATAATGTCACTAGGGTTAGTCAGGAATTTTATTGTCTCCTAAGGCTTGGTAAGAGCATTTGACAGACTGTGAACTAGAGATGGAGTAGGGAAAATGATTTAGCCATTTTTGTCATCTGAAGATGACTTTCAGGACTGCTTGCACATGTGATTATTCTTCCAGTTCAAATGTAAAAGAATCTGGATTTTGCCCTATGTATTGAACATATGCTGAAAGTTTTACCAACTTTATGGCCTGTTAGTTTCATTTGATATTATTGTTGAGCTAAAAAGTGTGTATTCAGGCACACACAGAATCTTCTTTAGAAATAACTCTTCTATCTTAAAAGAGAGGAACCATGGGACTACTGAATGATTTAGATAAAGAGTGTGTCCAGCTCTGCTCCTGTAAGTTACTGTCTCTAGGCATTGTGATATCAAATTCCATAGGACAAATGTTTTCATCTACGGCAACTGCTGTTTAACAACTGAAATGTGGCATTGGCTGTACCTGTTCTTGGCACTGACCAAGAACAAACAAGATGAAGATTCATCTTTGGTTCTTTCACTTATTTTTATTTACATATTGCCAGTGAGTGGAGGGAAGCATATAAAGAAAGGAGGAGGATAACACCAATTGCCATAACTGGTCAATTGTTAAATGTGTCCAACTCTGAATCAAGGGAGGACAGGAATCCATTACTGGAATATCCATGGTATGATGTATCATTTAGGTTGTCTGAGGATATATTGTTGATAAAACATCCCTGGCAGGATCATACTTTGCTCACAAAGACTCACAGAAAAATTGAAGCAAAACCTGCCAAAGTCACCTCTCGCTAAAAAGAAATATTTCAAACATATTCTAACAAATCCTGACTGTAAAATGTGCAAATTGGATTTCCAGTAATGAGACCCATCAGTAGGCACATTTTCTTGACATATTCTGTCTTGGAAATAGTGATTCAATTTTCCAAAAGTCCTTTAATTTGCTTAGAGAGGAAAGCATTTTCATTTTGCCCAGTCAGTTCTAATAATTTGCTAAATTCAAAATATGTGAAATTACTGAAGCTGGTTGTAGTGACCAGAAGGACCTCTAATCTTCTAATAATATTTTTCTTTTCCCCATGAATCATGTAGGCTTGTACAAGAAATTTTTCAGAACAGATAAAACACAAATCTTTGTTGACGTGCCAGTTGATTGTTTCTTCCACAGACAGAATTCTGGACATTTGCTAGAAATCCCCTTCAGAAAATTTGCTTTAGGAATCTCTGTTAGCTGCTGGGTTGTGTGGTTAGAAACTTGCATTTTCTCCTACAAGTAAAGTTCCTTAGGAATTCCCATACAGATGGGTATTGATCCTTCCTATCTTGGCAGTAACAAGCACGACGAGCTATATGAAGAGCAGTTGGGAAGGAAAACCAGTTTTCTACAGCTCTTGTATACTTTAAAGCCTTGAAGGGTTTCAAACAATAATCCTTTATCCCACAGTATATTCCCCGGGCGTTTTCTTTTGGGCACCAGATGTTGAGTTGCATGGACTTTGGAATGCCTCAGGAGAGCCACACATAAATAACTCCTGTGTGCACTGCATGTAGCATGTTCTAGTGGCACAGTCTTCTGTCCCATAAACACTTAGGAGATTGTCAAGGCAGTTGTGTGCTCAGCTAACTTTTCGGTTTGAAAACCAAGCTCATAAGTAGTGTGCCTCTAACAGGTATTTTCTATGTCTTTCCCAATTAATAACCTAGGTATTGTTAAATACCTTGGTTTTAAAAGAGGCTATCCCTTAAGTTGTCACATAATGTATTTATTCAATCAAATGTATTTTATGAAAAGAAGAGCTGTTTGTTTTTCTGCTCTACTTCTGGAGTTCCAGTAACTGTTATGCAGATACAAACACGTCTTTAAGTGGGTGCTTTTGCCATTTCTCTTCCCTGGCAGCATCACGCAAGGTTTCTGTCCAGAACACTGAATTGCAGTCACAGGGTGGCTGGCAGAAGCAGTCCAGTACCCATGAGGACAGATACTGTCCTTCAGTGGAAATATGGGTGTAGGTAGGTATGATTATCATAAAATAAAAAGGGACTGCACAGTTGCTCTCCAAATGTACTGTTTATCTCTTTTTATTTTACAGTGCAAGGGTTAAGACATTTTCTTGCAGCATACCACACTTAATTATGAATATTAATCCCTATTAGGAGCATTAGACTTCTTCAGGGATTCACCTAAGGACAACTGAAGTACATGGGATGAGTTGAAGACCAAGACTTTAAGAGTATTTTGAGATTCCAGGGAGAAGACAGTCAAGAGTGTAGTCAACAAAGGGCACTAAAGTTTCTTTATTTACTTATTTGTGTGTGTCTGTAGTAAAACTGCATTTGCCCCTAAACTCAAAGTAAAATACTTAAACAGGAAGTTTTTCCTATAGATTGTCGAACATTTGTATTCTGGATGCAGATGAAGTCTCACTGCTTTTGCTGAACTCTTGCTCGTGGAAACTGACACCCATTTGCAGAAGAATCAGCACACAGACTTTCAAGGTTACTAATGGGGAACTTCTGCACAGAACTGCATCATCTTCAACCAGGACTTCATTCCTTTGCTCCTAACACTCTTTACTTACCAAATTCTCCATTGAACTCCTGTGCTCCTCCAAAAAGAAAAAAAAAGGAAATGGGGTACAAGGCAGAAAGGTAGGGAGGGATACTGGCTACAAGGATAGGATAGTGCAGCTTTATGAATGATCTCAAAATTTTGGGTTTTGCTGAACACTTTCCAGTGGAGACTGACACAAGTGTGAATTTTGTCATCTTGTTTGACTGAACTTTTGAAATCAAGGTATTACTGGTTAAATTCCAACTTTCAGCATTTCAAATGATCCTGAGTAAGGAGCAGAGAGAGGGGCAGGAAAGAAGAGCCAGAAATCACCAGTCAAAATGGTACGTGTTTCATCTGTTTATTGATGGGCCTCCAGTCTTCTGATGGGTCAGTTAAGACTAAAACCATCTGTAGGCTTCTCTGTTCTGTCCCTTCTCACCCCAATCTCTACCTCTGTCAGATATTTCTGTAATGAGCTCTAGGCTAATTTCATTTTTAGAAAACAAACAGAAGGAGAATGGCACTACCTTCACCTGAGACAGTCTCTGTGTCATGATCTACACTGTAGATCTAGGGGGGAAAATAACTATTTTAAATAATAATATACTAAAGGAAGGAGGTTAAAGGAACTGACGCTTCTCCATTTTTCCTGGATATCTCTTGCTAGTTTCTGCTCTTTGACACACAGAGAATCCATATGTGCCTGTAATGTTCAAGATCTTTTGATGTAATTGATAGGTGCTGATGGGTGAAGTCCACAGCAAGCACTGTATATTGAGTCTGACTATTTCTACGCCAACATCAATAATTACCTGTGATCCATTACTAGCATTCTTATGCAAGTTGCTCTTGTTGTATCATTTAAAACAGAGCAGTACAGCACAGAGGAGCTGGACTCCCTGTCCTGAAGAATTCAGTCTAGAAACTTAATCCCAATGTCAAACAAGAGACAGAGTGTATGAAAAGATAAATTATTCAGTAATGAATCCTACACACTTATAATGCACAAGTTGTAATGAATCTCAGTTGCTCTTGTAATTTTGTAAAGTTGTTTACCTAATATGGTAGATGTGCCATATGGTACACTAAAGAGAGTGTTAGAATGAGGACGTGAAGATTTCGAGGTTTTTATTTCTAGTTTTGTAGGCATCTGTAAACTACATTCAAGCTGTCCTAGAATGTGAGCAGAGGAAGAATGCAGGCTGCTTTGCCCCTTTATGCTGACTGCTGCTGCCACTTGATAACATCCTCCATCTCTTCCTCCCTTGTTCCTCAGGCACTGTGGCCCAGCACAGAAGTGTACTCTGGCTAAATGCCATCAAAGAAAGTGTTTCAGCCACTCTGCACCTTTAGGCTGGTTTAGCTTAAGTCAAGCTTTTTCACCCTTAATAAATCATTTGAGCAGCTGATTAACTCTTCCGCTGGGTAGGGAATGTGACCAGGCTTCTATTCCAGAGAGTTCTTTGGTATGTTGCTTATAGAATTTCACCATAGCTAAAACTAGCAATGTGCTCAATGTGGCAGCAGCAAAGAGGTTGGGACTGCCCAGCTCGAAGCAGCATTCCTGTCTTGTAAGAAACTGGCAACACGACCTACAGTGATGTCTGTAAAATCACAGCTACTTTGCAGCACTGTAATTTGTCAAAAATTGATAAAATGGGAGTTAAAATTCATACAGATGAAAAAGGCAGCTTCTTACTCACCCTTGAGTTTCAAGTGATGGCTGAGAAAAGCATTTGAGTACAACAATAAAATATTAATATAAAACTTCTCAGAGGATGGAGGCAGTCCCGCAGAGTGATGCCATGGGGGTAAGCGAGCAGAGCCCTGGGAAAGGCTTAACATTGTAATTTTTAGTTATTGGCCAAAGTCTACTGCAGGTGAGAGGAGGACATAGAAACTAAAACAGTAATATCCCTCACCATGAACTGAATTTCTAGGATTTTTGATCTAAAGGTACACACACTATTATTTGGCGCCTGTGTGTTAAGAGCAAATACCTATCAGTTTTTATGTTTTCCCTGTGAATTTTAGGCAAACAGCTTCTCCCTTGTAGGTATGTTTGCATATTTGGGGGCAGGGTAAGATATGGACAGTACATCAGCACTGTTCCCATTGCTCCTGGGGTTGACTGTCAAGCAGATCAATTTAATTTATGTTAGAGTACTACAAGTTAAATGATCACCACAAATATGATGGGGGAGATGTTGACGCCCACATCTGGGCAACCCCAAGTGGAAAAAAACTTGGACGCATTTGAAGTGATCCCCTAACTCATGGCTCTTGTTCTTCCAGGTCTCCACCAGCCTCCAGACAGCAGCTTTCAGGCCAGTCAAGTTCCCAGAATCATAAACCAGCAGGTGCTGAGCCCATCCCACTACAACAGAGTTCCAGCCTCTAATGCCGCCCATTCCCAAAACATAAGAGCAAAGCTTATTTTAAAATACTGATATAAGAGGTGCTATTTTAAGCTTCCTACCCGTTAAAACTTGAAAGTTAAGTTAAATCAGGCATTGGAATAGGCTGCCCAGAGAGGTGGTGGAGTCACCAGCCCGGAGGTGTCTGAGAGGCATCTGGGTCTGGGTGATGTAATTTAGTGGTTTAGGGGTTACAGTGGTAGTGCAGTTGGACTTGATCTTAAAGGTCTCTTCCAGCCTTGATGATTCTATGATTCTATTCTGTGAAAGATAAATCGTACCATCTGATAATATTGTTCCTATTACATTTGGTAATATTGTTTCAGTAATTCAGTTTTCTGGGGAAACAGCGCCTGGCAGAAGAGCGCATTTATTAAAAGGCAGGTTGTATTTTTACGTTATTTACTTCCTTTATGATGGTTGCACAACAAGGTCAAATTGCAGCTGCCTCCTGTAAATGATCATGTCCACCTGCAACCAGCGCCCGGCCAAGCTCCGCG
>NW_008236180.1:6015586-6018304 GCF_000691975.1 Corvus brachyrhynchos
CGGGCTCGGATCTGCTGGATGAGGTTTTCCTGAACACGGAGGTGGATGAGAAGGTGGTGAGCGACCTGGTGGGCTCCCTGGAGTCCCAGCTGGGGGCCTCCGGCCCCCACCCCAAAAAGGCCCCGGGGGGCCCTGGGGGGGGCTCGTGGGGAACCATGTTGTGAGCAGCAGCAGTAGCAGCAGCAGCCCTAGCCCCAGCCCTGGAGGAGTAGTAGTAGGAGGCAATGCTAATGCCCAAACAGAGAGCAGCAGCGGCAGCAAGATGGGACTGAGTGCCCCAGAGATCACAAAAGCAGGTAACGTGGGCAGGGGTGGGGGGCTCTGAGGGAGAGGGGCCCTCCCCTCCCCCCACTCCCCAGCTCCCGCTGCCTCCTTCCCTCACTGCTTTCCCCCCTTTTCCCTCTCTCCTCCTTCTCGTTGTGGCAGGAGCGGGAGTGCAAAGGGTGGTATCGATCATACGGGGGAGAGCCTCCCCTCATCATGCCCCCTCGGTGTGTATCCGCGCCTCTGCTCCCTCCCCTTTATTTTCCCTCCTCGCCTGTGCTTACTCGAGGGTGTTGGATCATGTGTGGGGGCAGCCGCCCCGCAGAAGGAGCCGGCAGTGCCCGTCCGTGACTCTGCCGGTCCCCTCTGCTTTTCCTGCCCTTGTTGCTGGAGTGTAAAAGGGCTCTGTTAATCTCGGGGACTGAAGGAGGCAGAGCCCACCCCCTTGGTCATGGCTGTGCCTCCCATGCCGCCTGTGACTGCTCCCCTTCCCTTTCCAGGGGTGGAGGTTATTGGGGGGATTCCCTCTTGATAATGCCGCCTTAGCTGTCTGTGTAAATGCTCCTTCCCCTCCCCCTTCGCTGTTGCTGAAGTGGAAGGGGGTGTTATTAATCATGACACCTATTTCCTGTAGAGGAGGAAGCGAGGGGGGATTTCAAGGGGAGGAAGTCCCTCAAAATGCTTCCCCCCCATATCTGCCTGCCTTGATATCCCCCCGCACCCCCTCCCTTGTTCCAGGGGCTTGAAGGGGGCATCCAACCCCTCCCATTCCTCCTCTGCCCTCAAGGGGGGGTTGTCACAACGCCGGGTCCCGGGAAGGGGGGGAATTCAGGGGTTGCAGGGGGGCATTGTGAAGGCTGGGACTGAGGGCTCACTACGTGGGAACGGAGGGAAGCTGTTTTTCAGGGGGATTGAAAGAAATGTCTCCCCAGAATCTCTCTGCAATTCCTCCCCTCCCCCCTTTTTTATTTTTTATTTCGTCTTGCTGAATTGTAAGAAGATACTACAGACCCTCTGTTATGATTGATGAAACTCTTCTAGGAGGATCTCCTTGACCCTTATAATGTGCATCTCAGTGTCTGCCTGTCACTATTCTTTTCCCATTTCTGTCTCCTTAGGGCCAGAACCTGGACTGTGTGTGATTGTACTTGTGCTAACATCAGGCCTTATCAAGGGGCATGAGGATTATTCAGGACAAGAAGCTACATCATCTTGTCCCTTCTGAAAACCAGCTTTGCTTTTTATTTATTTATTTTTAACTCTCTCTGGCAGTGGGAACTTCAGATCCATCGGAACAAATTCTGTAATAAAGAAGAGGGGTCTTCTCAAAACAGACTCCAGGCTTTGCAGTACTTCTTATCTTGCCAGGCCAATGTTTTTCTTTCCTTTCCTTTCACTTTTCATATTTTGCTGTTGTTGAGCCTCCTGATCTGACTGACTTACTGTGTAGGAGACGACAGGATTAGAGAGTAATGTGTGCTGGGTATAGGGAACATGTCTTAATAATGTGTCTTCCATGGCCATTTTCCCCCCCTGCCATTGCAGTCCTGTTGCTGAATGGGACGTCAGGCTCTAGAATAGGGAAGAGGTCTTAGATGATCTTCCTCCCTTCCCTTGGTTCATATTAAATCTGTTTTCCCTGTTCTGTCTTACTGTAATGTCAAAAGCAGGGGTGTTACAATTAATACTGAATCTGCCACTCTTTGGTGAGAAATTGGAGGCTTTAAGATAACATCTTCAAAGCCATGTTCAGTTTGTATTCTGTCCTGTTTTCTTGGCTCCAGGCAGGCAGCTTGGGAGATGGAGAAGACCTGGTGATGAGGGAGAACATTCTGTCTTTTCTGGACTTCTCTTCTTGCTCATTTGCTCTTTTTAACCTTGCTGTTGTTTTGCAGGGGCAGGAGGAGTGCAGGGGGGTGTTATTAATCATAACACCAGGTCCCAGACTTCAGCTCTGGATGGAGCCACCACAACAAGCACCAGCACCACCACTGCAGCAGCAGGAGCATCTGAAGTCACTGCTGCTCCAGGGACCCTCAGTCAGGGCAAATCGGTGGTTATCAGCACCATGGCAACTGCCTTGTCCACCAGGAATGGCAAGATTGGGACCACGACAGTGCAGACTTTGAATGGGAGTAACGTGGTGATGAACTCTCACCACACAGGAAGTGCTGCTTTCTCTGGGACTCCTGTGACTGCCAACCCTGCTCCTGCACCTGCTGTTGCCCCTCTCGTTAACAATGGACCTGGATCTGTGGGGAAAGGAAACGCTGTTAATGCTGTTTTGCCCTCAGCTTCTAACACTGTCATCCAGACTTCTTTCCTTAATACTGCTGTGTCCTCTGCATCCTCCTCCTCGCCCACAGTGATCTCCTCGCAGCCACCACCAAGTGTTGGCACCGGGGCGCCCACGGTAACGCTCGTGAGGCCCCCAATCCACACAGCAGGACCCAC
>NW_008236180.1:6018712-6057597 GCF_000691975.1 Corvus brachyrhynchos
ACTCAGAATGGGAGCAATACTGTGATCAATTCAACCATCAGTGTGGGGAGTTTTCCTGCTGTTGCCACAGCCACTGTGGGATCTGGAGTTTCTCTCCAGACGTCACTTGTGAACAGCCAGTCTGGTTCCTCTGTGCCAGCAGCTCCTGCCACACAGGTCATCAAATCTGAGTCTCCTAAAACTATAGTCCAGGCAGTATCCCAACAGCAGACACTGGCTACTGGTGGCCAGCCCAGTACTACAGGGGGTAACATGATTATTGGGCAAACTATGCAAGCTGGGCTCTCTAATGTTGCTCCCAATCCTGGTGGGATACCTCCTGCAGCTCCTGGCACCCCCACAGGAATGGCTAAAGGCACTGCCAATACAGTGGCACAAAGTCTGCCAAGGACTCCAACACCAACCACGAGTGGAATCAGAGCAACTTTGACTCCTACAGTTTTAGCACCTCGTTTGCCTCAGCCACCTCAGAATCCAACTAACATTCAGAATTTTCAGTTACCACCAGGTAAGTCAGAGGATTGAGGGGTTTTATTTTGGAAGTGTATTTCTTGCAGGGAAGAAGGAATCCAAGTAAGATTCTGTGCCATTTAATTCTGAATTGTGGAAAAGGCATTACATGTAACAATGAGAATGGTCTGATGTTGAGTAGTAGTAGCATAGTAGCATCCCACTACTTAGTGTCTGATTTTGGGTGACCAGAAAGTCTTTTCAGCAGTAATTGAAAATAATTCTGCCTGGTATCTTTGTTCCAATGTGAGTGTAGATGAAGCTGCAAACTGCCAAAGTGTGACAATGGAATATTATCCAATAAAATGTTGTTATTTCATTAGCACAAAAGACATTTTGACTTTTCAGGCGGTTTTGTCAGGAGTTTGTAACCTTTATGTGCTGCTCGGTTCCCTCCTGTCCCTGCGTGCCCCCAGTACCACAGAGCTCTTGTGAACAGAGAAGCAGCAGATACAACACAAGAAAACTACCTACTTTTGCTTTAAATACCTTCAAAGTGTGACTTAAAAACTCACAGATTTGAAGCTTATGATCATCTTTTTAGTCACTGGCATTCTGATACAAAAGGCAGACTTCCTATGTCCTTACCTCACCCTGTTGTGTCTAGGGCTGCAGCTTTTGTAGTAGCTTGTCTCATGCTTAGTGCTGAGCATCTCTGGACAAGGAATCTAGTCCTGAACTCAGTAGGTGAGTGAAAGGCAGGATGAGAAGTGTTTCTTTGCTCAAAATTGTTCTGCCCTCCTTAAATATCCTAGATTTGGGGATTTAATGTTATATATTTGCTATTATTTTGAATCAGGCTTGTTGCTTGTATCCACTTTGACTTTCAGCTGCAAATACTTGTGTGAACCTACACATTACTTCCTGTCCTCCTAATAGTACATACAATAGCTGGATTCTTACTGGTTACTGTTTTCAGGGCAGTATGCAAAGAACAGCTAATTAAATTTTGCTAGTAACGCTGAAATCGGTGGTGGTTTTAGTGGGTGGTCTTAGTAAAATACAAGCGGTCTTAGTAATAACCCATCTCTTGGAACTCCTGCCCAACCTCAGAGCAATGCACCTGTCACATAAAGTAGATCAGGAATTACGTATTGTGTTACTAAACACTGTGTTTTTGTGTAATGTGCTATCTGTGGTCTGTGATGCCATGTAGTTTGATGAAGTCTATCAAACATTCTGTGTATCCAAGTACTAACTGGTATAAATATTCCTCTTTCTTTCTTTTTTTTTTTTTGCTGTTGAAGATTGTTCCATATATGAGTAATTTGAATGACATGTTGCTAATTTAAAAAATAGCAGTAAAACTCAGATCTTGAAATCCCAGTGCTTGATATTGAAGCCTGTAAATTGATAGGTTGGAAAAGCCTTCTTTTATTTATTGCCATAATGTATCAAAGGATTGATCCAGTTTAGTCTATTGCCATTTATACCTACATTTTTTGTTAATACTGCATTATAAACCTGATTATGGGGGAAAATACTACTGTGGAGTCCAGTGGGACCTTTTTTCAGGTAGCTGATGTTTTCAGACTGCCACAGCATACTGAAATGTGTTACTCTTAGAAGCAGCATTGCCAGTCCTTAAGCAAAATTGGACCATAAATTGTTCCTTTGGAGTTCTTGATAGATCAAAGTAAAACAATACAGGTTCTAAGCACTTGGATTTTTATTAAGCACTTTTTTGTCTGTCCTACACTTAAAGAAATATTTATAACTTCAAAAGAATAAGCATGACTTAAGCAAGTATATGTGACTGGATATATAGAATTTGGAAACTGAGTTCTTGCATGATAAGACAGACTTAATATTGAAAAGGGTTTTTTTTTTAGTAGAACTGATTATTTTTCTTTTACATTGCTTTAGTTTGGTTTTTTTATACTTTGTAAAAGTACCCAGCTTTGAAAATGCTTTGCATAAACCATTTCTTTCAAAACACTTAAGAACTGATGGATGCTGGGCTCTTACAAACATCTCTCAGGCGCAAGGTCCAAGCACCTCTGCAAGTTTGGCCACGTGCAACTGCTGTGATCTTCAGCAGAGTGCAGGGACATTCATAGTGAAAGGAGTGTATGTGGCTGTGCTTTTGAAATTGTATTTTAAATGACAGCATCAGAGGCCAGAGTTTTGGAGGCAGTTTGGTAGTGTGAAGCTGCAGTGCCTGTGTGCTGTGCACCTACTGCATGCATCGAATTTGCATTCACGAGTTTGTTTTTAAAAGTCAGTAGTGTGTACTAGTAAGAGTTTCTAAGACAGCGCTTGAAATAGTTTGAAATCATACACTGCGCACACAGCTTTTTACAACAAGAATTATAAACACTTAGAAAGAAAATTCTGATGGAAGGTTTGACCATGACAACACAGGTTTTACAGTTATTTTCTTATCCAGAATTACTGTTTCTAGCTCTCCAAAATACAGTTACAATGTCACATGCATGGAAAGCAGAATATAAAATGTCAGCAGGAGTTACTAAGCTGTGACTTGAAAATTAGGAACCTTTCAAGGTTTCAAATGTTTTCTTCAAAAGAGCGCATGGAAAATAAACTCCATCAATGGTCTTTAAAACAGATTACTTTTAGAATAATACTTTGTATCTTATTAAGGCAATTGTGCAACAAACCTTGACTGACCAAATTGGAATGTTTGAAGAGCCAGTGGGCCATAATTGTTGTGACCTTACTGGATTTTGGTATATTTCTTCTCCAAGGAACTGGACTATTGAGAATACCTGTGTATTAATGATGGTCTTTCACTTCTGACATCTTTGAGGAGAAGACTGTTGTGCTTAGTCTTTTCTTCAGGAGCCTGTGTTTGGATCTTTGTGCTCCAGTTGGACAGGTTTGGGTAATGAAGGTCCCAAAATAACCCTATTTATACCTTCCTAGAAAAGACATGGAAATATTGTGAGATGATTCTGTAAGGGGGTGGGAATACAAGTTTATACAATACCTCCTTAAGGATGTGACACTAGTGAAACTGACTGGAAATAAATTGAATGAAGTTTGTTGTTTCTGAGCACTTCAGTAACGAGAAATGTATTACGTACAATTATATGGTAAGAGCTAGAAAATCAGTTGGTTTATTAAAGCAGTGAGTCAGTCTTCCACTGTTAGAGGTGCTCAGTAAAGTATAACTGGAGTTATGCCCTAAAATTTATCTTTTGCATTCTAAGAGTGTAAAGTGTTTAGAAGTCATTGCTGACACAGGGTAGAACTATCTTGTTAAATGGCAAAACTTGGGTACTTTGAAACAATTTTTGAAAATCCCCTCTTGTCCAGCAGTGCTGTAGTACAAACGCAGCATCTGTGAGTTTATGCATACTTAGCAGTACTGTCAACTTGGGGTTCAAAGATGTGGTTTCTCTTTTTGCAAGTTCGTGTTGCTACTCTCTTCTGCTTTATCTTTATGCACAAACATCTCATAATAAGTTTTTAAGCCGAGTGCTTAGACAAAGAAGCAGATTGATGAGTGCTGAAGGTATCCGGTAAGAATAGTATAGAGCAGGTAGGTCTGGACAGTTTTCTCTACTAGCTTAGGTGAAATTGAAATCTAGAAACTTTCACTTCCCTCTGTCCCTCTCTTTTCTTTTACCTTCTGAGTGACTGTTAGTACTTATGAAAATTTGGTGGCTTGGCCATAAAGACTGGTATTTTCCTGATTAAATACACTTTGGTGACATGTAGTCCTGTTGAAGATAGCAGATAGGATGGCTTGTCTTCATGGGTTCTTTTTTAACTTCTACAGTCATGACCAGTTTTCCCACTAGCAGTAGAGCAGTTCTGCAGCTGTTGTAGAACAGAATTGTTTTGCCTTGTATCTAAAAATAAAACCTTTTTGATTACTTTCACAAAACTCAGTTGGATCTGCCAGTAGCTGATGATAGGGGATGAGACTATGAATTTCTTCATTGCTTGCTTTCTGGAGGGCATCTCATGTGCCTCTTCTGTGGTGAGGACAGGATGGGCCTTATAGACTGAGAAACTGCTGGGGCCCCTGTAACAGTGGAACATTCCAGCGTTCTGAAGTCTACCAGTGGTTAAAATTTACTGCTGGTGCTTTCCAGAAGCAAAGAATACCTGAAAGAGCATCAGTGCTGTACATCTGCACATCCTGGAAGATGTTCTACATGAATATGCATGCTCAAGGTTTTCTTCGTGGCCTCAGAGGCTCAAAACTTCATTTGGTGTTAAATGGGAGCTTTTTTGTAGAATCCGATTGTTCTTTAGCTTGTGTTCACTATCCAAGAAGGATTTGAACTTAGGCCATGGTTATGGTGGCTTTAGAATGGGAAAACTACGTGAACATATGGTTTAAAGCATGGTTTTCGGTCCTTTTGACTTGAGCAGTCATACTTTTTGAAGCTGGAGTAACTGAAAAATAACTTCTGCAGTAGTTTTATTTCCTTCAGTTGGGAGTTGGGGTGGTAGGTGGTCGGGCAAAGGAGAGTGTATAAAAATGGAGAAGGGTGGCAACTGAGAAGAATCAAATCAAACAATTTGTGTTACTTTTTTGTACTGAATGCCTCATTCTTTGGGTTGCCTTGTACTTGAAACATGTACCCCAGAAGTTCCCAAAGTAACTAGGATGTAGATAGATGAGGAAGTCATCAGAATTCCATTATATAAGGAATACAGAAAGGAACAGAAGAAATACTATGAAGTAGTGGAATGTGGTTGTTTCTATTTCTCACTGACTAGTAAGCGAGTTCAAACATATCCTCATTATAGTTTCCCTGTATGTTCCATGTGCTGCCAATATTATGCCTGTTAACTGTGTTGGCATGGCTCGATTTTGTTAAAAATAATGTCTGCAATGCACCGTGACAATGGGGGCTTCTTAGAGTACTTACAGTATGTTTTACTTTCAAAGCATTTTACAGACTTAATCCTTGAAACATGCCTGTGTGGTTGGTAAATAAAGTAGTATGAACTCTGCTTTAGAGCTGGGGAAAAGAGCAAGTTAGAGAAGTTCTGACATGCCCAAGGCCATGCAGGAATCAATATTTTGCCAGGATTAGAGCTTGGGAGTCCTATACTTGGCATGTAAAGCAGTATCTGTCTTTGTGGAAGATAACTGTGGATCTCTTCTGCAGAACTCTTCTGGGTGAGGGGTGGATTTTATGTTCAAATCATGCATCAGCAAAAGGAACATTCTGCTTTATTTGGAATCTGCTACATCAGATCTGCCATATGTCACCAGACTGAAAGTTGTGTTTGTTCGCATTGCAACTTCCATAACTGAGGACTCCTGCATGCTTGGCTTTGTACCCCAAAGAACCTGAGGCTCAGAGAGCTGTGCAATAGGGTTTTTTTGTTCTGTTAAAGAGTATCTTGATGTTGTGCACATCTGATAAGACTATGTCGTTAAGTGATGGGATCTAATGGGAATATAATTGTGATTCTGTTAAGCTATGAAAGCTATTAACTCTGATTACATATTGTTCAGTTCTGTTATGAAAAATACTGTTCCCAACAGCCTTTGGAAGTGCGTGTATGGATATGTCTGTGTGATCTTCAAATGGTGATCTTTCAAATGGGGGTTTTGGGTATCCCTAAGCTTGTGATAAAGATTTGGTCAATAACCAGAAGTGATTTATTTCTTTTGAGCCGTTTTGCACTCTACAAGAAGTTACATGTTTTCCATCCCTGAAAATCTAGCAGGTTGCATGTGAAACCTTCTTGGTTTGAGGACCACAAATTTGAATGTTGTCCAGAACTTGAATCCCTTAACTAACACAGGATGCTGCAGCCAAGTTAGCAAACTGAGGTGAAAATGCATCAGTTTCGTGTACTGATAAGACACAAATTATATCACAAACTCTTCAAATGAAGTGTTTTGGTGTACAAGAACTCTTACTGTTGTTTGTCTTCCCTGTTTTGGAAAATGATATGTAAATATAATTCTAAAAAGAATTATGAAGTAGTTCTGGAACACAGTTGAAATACGGCTATTAAAACTATCTGGGTTCAAGGAAAGAGAACATACTGGTGTGTGGAAAGGTTGCTTTATGTAAAAACTCTGTGATCAAATACAGAGTCTGCTCAGAAGGAACTGGACATAGAAGTCACTTAACACATTAAACATCTTTTGTTAGTATATGCATTTTTTTTGTCAGAAATATTAAAAATCAGCATTTTTACCTGAAAATAGCTACTCTTGCCAAGATTATTGTTTGTGTTGAAACTTTATGAATGTTTATAACTCTATTTGTCTGCCTAAATCTTCTTGAATTTGTTGTCATTGCTTCATGTAAAAAAACAGGGCTTTTGCTAGTTGGAAGACTGTTAGCAAGTTTAGCTTTATGTTAGGCACATAATCTCTTGTGAAAAAAAGATTTGAAGAGGTAGTGGCATGAAGAAAAGAATTTTGAAAATACTGTTTCTCGCAACTGAAGCCAATGATAGAGAGGAGATTTTAGTCATGGTTAATAGACAGTTATTTCAGGTGTATTTTGAACCCTAGAGCTCTGTGTGAAGGAAGGCCAAACTCTAGGGAGAGTTGCTCATAGGTGACAAAGGGCTTTTTCTTTACACAGCTACAGGTCTGTTCCTGTGTGCATATAGTTGTATCAGCCTTCTTGCATCTGCTTCCTCGTAAGAGAAGCAAAATTGCTGATACAACCTGTACACAGACCAGGCTGTAATTAAACAGGTATAAAGATTATCTGATCATCCATATTTCAGATTAGATGAGGCCTTCTTTTTTTTTTTTCATTCAAGCCATGGACATGTGAATAGAGCTTTTTGGTTGTTTTAAACCTTCTAGGACAGTTTTACCTCAGCTTACCCTGGAAATTTTTATCCCAGTTCTAATCTGTGGGAATTTCCTCCCAGAAATGCTGGTTGTCTTCTGGAGGTGCAGGTGTCTCAAGGAACTGAGAGCCAGTATTTTACCACAAAGCCTCCTGTCTTGGAGTAATTTTCTTCAGCTGTCTTTAGCATAATATTTAATGTAAAATACAATAGTTGTCCTTGAGGTCTTATTTATGCCTTTAAGGTTTTTTTTAAAGTACAGGATATTTTTTCGTGAGAACAAAACGTTGATTATTGTCGCTGTGTAATGGTATAGATTATCAGTAATCAAGAAAGAGCTGGTAATTATAAGGAATTGGTACACCTGCTGAGCACCTCAGTAGAGCTGTCTTTAAGGCGTTGTACAAATGTAGCTGATCTTTGAATCTGTAGCTGTTGTCAGACTCAAAATAACTTCTTAAAAAGATGAGTTTCTCTACTTAGATTACCAGTAATCAGAAAGTTGCACTTTGAACATCAAAGGTTGATTCTCAGCAAAATGTGTGAAATAAAATAGGTTAAATAGGGATGGTGCTTTTATTGTGTATTTGTACAGAATTTAGTGCAAGGTCCAACTCAGATACCAAACTCTTTTTGTGGGATTTGGAAAAGTATATTGATGAAAGTAAGTAACTTTTTGCCATGGTAGATCTCTGTTTATAAATTTGAATTGTAACTTATGAGTGCTGCATTTCTTAATTTTGATGCTTTTTCCCTTAAAATGCATTACTAAAATGTATTTTTTCGTAACACATAACCAGTACCAAGACAGGGAATAGCATAAAACTCACATCAGTGTGTAATATTATTTTACATGACTGACATGACTGTCCTAAGATTTGTATTGAATTGAGGAACCCTCTCTTGTAAAAATGGTCTAACTTATGATTGTAACTTGATTAATACATGCTTCCAGAGTAGCTGAACTGTTAAAAGCTATCACAGTGCTTTTGTGCAGAATAAAGCACGTGCTGGATAGACTGTGCTGACAGCCAGCGCAGTTGAAAAATGTGTGCTCTAGATAGCAGAGTATAAACAAAACCCAAGCAATGAGGTGTGGTGCCATGCTCGAGTCTTTCTGAGATGGTTTGAGGGGCAGCAAGGCTGTATTAAGTTGTCTGCACACCTTCCTTCAGTTTATTAATCAAATATTTCTGTAAGGGAGGGTTAGATTTAGAGCCTCTCTCCGAATGTAATAACATCAGGTGCTTTCAGCCTAAGTGGTGGTGTGGCGAGTGGGACCAGTTGTGCTCACATGAGTCAGAAGTGCCAGCTCCAAGGAGTAGCACTGAGGAGTTGCAGCACCTGTGGCAAAAGAGTCGATGGAGGAGACTGGAAGAGTGTTTGTGGAGGGATCAGTGTGGGAGAAGAGATCTGGAGTAGGGAGGCTGACAGTGACTAAACTCTGTAGAAGTTAAAAGACAAGCATGAGGTGTTATTAGTTTTTAACAGACATATGTGCAGTCATGTTTGCAGTAGTATTAAGGGTGGATTGGAAGAAGATAGAAGAGTTCATGCACTGAGCTTCAACCTGTTAGTTCCTTTCTTTCTTCCTTTTTACCAGTGTATTATTTGATTTTCTTTCTTTCCTTGTCCTCCGTGGGGGAGGGGGGAGAAAAGGCACTAATTATTTATAAGTGTTAGTCATACCCAGTCATTAAGCTTAGTCATTACTCAGGACTGTGCATTTGATGGTTAGTAAAAATCAAAACGAAACCTGATTTTGTTGAAAAGCTTTCTAAATTCAAGCTTACAGGTGTGAAAATAATTCTGATTCTGTGTTCAGACTAACTGCAAAAGCAGAGCTATTTAGTAAATGTTGCTATCAGCCAAATGGCATGTAATATCATGTCCCCGTTGATGGTTTGTATTGAACTTGCAGGCGTAGTGTTTGGCATATTCTCAAAGCAGAGTAATTCTGTATGGGCAGTGAGAGAGGCATGAACTCACAGCGGAGGATGTGGAGGGAATGTTTCTGCTGAGGCTGCCTGGGGGAGCTGTCAGTCGGTGGAATTGTCCATTTCGGGTCTCCACAGCCCCGGGTGAAAAGGTGGCATCAGCGAAGGGTTTTCTCACTGCTAAAATTACAAAGAGTGTACACCTAGAGTAGGGTATTCACAGTGGGGAGGAAGTAAAGAAAAGTGTTCTTTATGGCTTCTCATGTGCTTAGTTGTTTTAGGCTGTTGTGTTCTGAAGGAAGAAAACATTGATTTAGAGCATTACTCCTCATTAAGTATTTCTGTACAGCCTGTGGTAATAAATGCAAAGTAACTCGGCCATTCCCATTTCTTCAAGTGCTTGAACAGCACTAATGTTGACACACCTTGGTACAGACAAACTGTCACAAATGAAGACAGGTTGAGTTTTAAAACTTCCTATTCAAAATAACTGATGTAAAGAATTAGTGACACTTTATTTTGTGTCTTCCTTTCTCAAACCCAAATCTGATTTTGGTATAACCACTTTGTTGTTTGATCTAAGTATATTGAAATTAATGGCAGAGCTAAATCTGAATTGCTTGGAGATCAATAATTAAAGCAATTGGTTTAGCTCTTGATAGTGTTTTTCTTAGCTGTTTTGACATCAGACAGATTTGTGTGATGATTGGGTTCCAATTTGACAGAGCACTCCGGTGTTTTGGCTTTGTATGCTTGACTAGAAAGGAATGTTAACACACTTTCAAGGAATATAGCTTTCCAGAGAAGTCAAAATAGTTTCAAATCACATTGTTGTTGAAGCATTTGTCAATCGTTGCTATATAAAATGATGTATTTCCCAGAACAATTCTTACACACCTTTTCAAATGAACAGGTAAGATTTTTTTCCATATGGGATCACTGTTAAATGCAGTGACTTTTTGGCTTTCCAACATTCCAACGTTATTCCTTTAACTATATTCTTAAGAGGTTTGTGAACCAATATTTTACAAATGATTACTTCTTCACCATTTAGACAGTACAGTTGAGTTGGGTTGTTTGAAACTGAACTCTTGCATAGTAAGAGTAAGGAAAAGCTTTTAAAATGAAACAGAGTTTTTTGTCTGCTGGCTCTTGTAAGAAAAACCAAGCAGTTTTTCATAATGTGAACTTTCATACTTGGTCTGTACAAAATGCACTTTCTGTGCACTGCAGTGAGGATTCTTGAGGATATTTGCAAACATATGTTTCACCTGTGTTGGCAACAATGCTAAATCAGCTGTTGAAGAATTAATTTTCCTGAGACCATAATGGCTGTTTGGAGTCTGAATGTGCAGGTTGGGGAGAGTAGTGATAGCCAACACTGGAGTGCTGCAGTAAACTAATGCTGTACCAAAACTTGTAGGCACTGTGTCTGGGTAGAATTCTACTTTACTCCAGAGTGACATGAGTTGAAAAGGAAATGGAATTTGCTTTTGTAGTTCTTGTCTAAAACTCTGTGCCATGCCAGTCTTCACTGTGTGTAGTATTTAGTGCTTGTCAGGAGAGACTCCAAGTACTTTGTGTTAGAGATGCTCTGAAACAACACCTGACAGTCGTGCCATGTTTTTTCATGGTAAATTGTAGCTCACCTTCAGTGCAGCAGGTGCTGAGCATTTAACAGGTCCCTTTCATTGGGCACAGTGTGTCCTATGTGCTCAGCACAGCTCTGTGCAGAACCTCAGCCTCATGGCTTTGGGGTGCCCATTACTCTGGAACAAGGCATGAGGGAATTGGTGCAGACTCTCAGGTTGCTCCAGTGTGCTGGACAGCTCTGTCACTGCCTGGCAGGGAACGTATCTACTACTACCACCTTGTGTTTGTACAGCCTGACCTCATCGTGCCAGTGCAGGGCAGCCACTTGTGGAGCAGCTGAAGTCTCACATAATCATGGGGTTGTTCTGAGCTGGGGCATTTGCTGATACCTCCTGATTCCTGCACTATGGAGACTTCTCCTTAGGCACTGTGCTTTATCCTTGTGGGGCTAAGGTGTCTTCATACAAATAATGAAACAGCAACGTTTGTTGATGAAACTTGAGAGTTTGGATTGCTGATGAGGTCAAAGGCTTTGGCAAGAAAGTTCAAGTAAATTTTTTCTGGACTTGTGCAGCACAGGTCTCCAGAGATTCTAAGCACCTAAACTTAAGTATATCTGCAGTGGTGCATGTTTTTCCTCAGGTACAAAGTAGTGTGTCTTCAATAACATCTAATCCATGTTCTGTCCTACTCATCTTGATTTGTAATCCCTGTTTCTCATGAGTTGATGTGTAGATGGTCCTTCATGAGCTGCTACACATCTGGTTTGTTACAGATGCTAGTCTTTAATGTGTGTAAATAATTTAAATCTGCTAGAAATTGTCTGGTGTTAGGGAAGATTTCCTTAATTACCCAGATTTTCGTGGAGCTGCAGTGGTCTAGTAGACTTCAATAGGTTCTTTCTGCTTTTCTTGGGCTTTCATTCCTGTAGAGTAGGAGTTTGTCCTGGTGGATCAGTTACTGTAAGAGGAGGAATGGTGGATTGTTGGACAGAGTTGGTGTCGGTACCAGGTTATCTTTTCCTTTTCTGCAGTAAGGGACCCTGTCACACAAATCACTTATTCTGAAAGCTCTTCCTGTAGTTTGTATAGGCAGCTGTATTTTTCTCCACCTCTCTCTCTGGTATTCTGGCATTTTTGTATTGGAAAAATATTAGAAACTTTGTCCTTTTATAAGGGTTTTGTCATTCTGAGGTCCCTGTGTAACATGATCCAATCACTTACAGCGCATGGACTCATCCCCTTTGCTTTAGATGGTTTTTGTGGTGTGTGTGATAACTTGCATAACCTTACACACACGTTTACTTTCTGTTTTGTTGCAAGAGAATCTCTTCTGACAATACCAAAAGGATACTTTCATAAAGCTTTCTCTTGCTAGTATGGCACAGCCCATTTAGGATTACTGTCAAATTTTTCTGCCATGTCAAATGTTTGCAGCATCTTGCCACAAATGAGTGTGTGCTCAAGAGCTTAAGGCCCAAAGGGCTTTGACGTGAAGATAACCTCTTAGTGAGCTTCCCTGGCAAATCTAGTTAGGATTTGAAGATTTGTCAGACGTCAGTGGACTGTATGATCAATAACCTTCTTTTCTAGAGGTGTTTGTAAGGACTTTGATTTTCTGCGTCAGAAGCATCAGTTCTCTGGTTATTCTTTCAGGCTTGGACATTCTTTCTGAACACCAGCATGTGTGTCTATTGATTCCTTGCTGCCTAACAGTTCTCCCTGACCCCAGTTGTTTTTTCTTGGGAAGTTTTTCAGTTACTTTTTTATATTAAGAAGAGAACTTCTTCAGGAGACTAGAAGAGGATATTCTCCGTGCACTTTCAAGATATTATATCCATTAATTCTTCTGTCATGTCTCAGAAAAAAAACCAACTTACTAGAAGTCTAGGTTCTTAGTTCTGACTTGATCTGGATTAACCATGAGCTATATTGTGAGTAACAAGCAAAATCTGCAAGCTTGAACCTTCTGTTCTTCTGTTCAGTGTCTGCATCAGAAAGAGAGATGATGTCACTTGGGATTGGATAGGATCCTGTGCAGGGTTTGTGTTTCACAGGCAAGAGTTTTGTCCTTGCACACTGGTAAGCCAGTGACAAGCGTGGGCACACCTTGCTGTGTCCTCTCATTTAGGTGCTTGCTGACTGGAGATGGAGTCCTTCAGTGTGTCCCCTGTGGTATGAATGGAGTTCCTGAGACATGGAGCAGCATCCTGAGAGGTGGCACCGGGATATGCTGCTGTTGGAGTGGCCTCCTGTTGGGTGTGGCTGTCAGAGGGGACACTGCTGGACTGTGCACTTCCTAAGAACACTGATCTGAAGGTGCCTGCTGTATCTGCAGATAGTTTTATCTCCCTCACTGGGAAGTCCAGCTCCTGTAAATGTTATTAATCAAGATTTACCAGTGAAAACTGATAATAAAACAGGAAACCGTTTTGGTTTGGTTTATTTTTTGGATGTAGGGGTACTCTAGCAACAAAGTTGTATGTCTTTGGAATTACACAGATAATCAGAGTGGTCTGCAAAAGCTACAAAATATATTATTAATCTTCCTTATCGTTCTGTTAAATTTTTTCTCTAGTCTTTGTTAAGCCATGTTTCAAAGAAAATGGGAAGAGGGAAGCATTAGGAAAAAAGTCTGGTTTGTGTTTTTCTGATATGTCCTATGGCCAGAGCTCTTCACTTTTTATTCCAGTGCATGATTTTACACATTTTATTAATTGAAAAAACACCAACAAAGAAAAAAAACCCCAAAGCACAACACTTTATAAATGGAAATGTCATTAGCAAATGGGAATACAAATAAGCAAGAGGCAAAGACAACACTGTAGAATCATGCAGCTACATCATATAATGATGGCATTTTCCATCCCAAACAGTCTTGTAAACAGGAGTGGTCTGGGAAGGTCTCCACAGCAAGCAAACATGAGGTGACCATTGTGTGCTGGTCAGGAACACAAGTCTTTTTGGTATCAGGAACAGCCAACTGAGTTTTGTTAATCCTTCATTTGGATTGAATTGTTTAATTCAAACTGAAATATGAGCGTCTTTCAGGATTCTCTTAAGCCTCTAACTTCTAACAAAAAAGTTAATTAATTTTAATTTTAATTAGTTTTTTTAATGAGAGACTTGGAAAGAATTCTTGAATGTTTGCATTTTTAATAGTGAATATGATTTTAGAGTACACGTGATCAGACTTTCTAGGGAAAAGAAGGCGGAGAGATACTTAAAATGGCCAAGTTTTATTGTCACCTTTTTCTAATTGAATGTTTTCAGTGATCTTTATTAGCTGTTTGGTCTCAAATAGTAATTAATCCATTAATCCAGGAACAAAAACCTGGTGGATAAAACAGAAAGATGTTTTTCATCTTTATATATGTTGCTGAATTTAATTGAAACAGTGAGATAAGTTACACAATTCTAGCTGTCTGCTAGTGCCTGTAGTCACTTCTGACCTGGTTCATTCAGCATTTGCAGCCTTATGCATTGGGGTTTGAGGTTATGATACTTACCTGTATTTCAATATTTAAAATATAAGTTCTGGAAAGAAATTTCTTTTTCTACATATGCGGCTGTCAGCCCTTCCTCTTCTCCATTGTCACAAATTGTTAACTGACGTTCATGTATGGATGGAGAGAGGGGGTGTTACAGTGCAACAGTGACTTTGTTTAGAAGTAGGAGATAAATGGGACTTTGTTTTTAATTCTTAATCGAGTTATCTCCAATGACCCTTCTGAACTTCACTGAAAATCCACTTAATGCCAACTTGGGTATAGTTTTGGGTTAGTGAGTTCGTTTTTTAGCTAATTGGGTTGGAAAAGAGTCTGTAATTGGGCTGGGGGGAGAGAAGCTCAGAGAACAGCTCCATCTCCCTTTTTAAAGAATTCCCATCAAGGCAAGGCTGGAGGGGTGTTTTGTGTTCAGTCAAAACTTCCTTGCCTGTAGTACTGGAGAACTTCTGCACAGAATTTTCAAGTTCATCACATTCTGAATTTTTATGCCTTTTCCAAAATCACCCATACACCAACAAGCTAATGTTCCAAGCAGGTAAAATTTCTCGTATCATCATACTGCGATTAAAGTTTATGCAAGACTAGTCAGATGGTAGTAATTGTCTTTATGTTTGTATGTAGCCCATGTGTACAGGAATTTATCAGTGGTAGAGCCTGATTTAATGACATGTTAGAAACTATATAATTGAAAATAACTATGTATCAAATTTGAGTGGGAATGAAAGAACTATTTAAATAGGGACAGATATAAATGTGGCTTTGTATGAGTTACTTTTTTATTATGACTTCAATACTTGAAAGCAAGTACTTCAGACTTCCCATAGTTAGAAATCTAACAGGGTAGTGCTTAGAGTCAGGGTTTGAATTACAAATGACTGTTTTGTCTGTCTGCTGCCAAAAATTGAACTTTCTTGATATGTTTTCCAAAGCTCACATTAATATGCTTTTCAACTGTCTGTTTGAGCAGTTGTGCTATGTTAATGTGTAGGCATGTTCTAATTTTGCATGTAGCTCAGGGAGAATATTTCGTTGTTCAGATGTTGTGCTTGCACTTCAGGGGTATTGAACCTTCACATTGTGGTTTTTTCCCCTCTTTTCTCTCTCCTCATTCATATTTTGGGGAGCAAAGCAGTAAGTTGACAGTACTGCTGTGCAAGGGGTGTTTTGGTGTGTGGTGCAGACACATTGCTGAACCTGATGTGCGTGTTGAGCTGGAGACAGGAACAGGTACCACAGAGCTCTGGGCTGTATCTATATTTACAGCATCTGCCTGATGCTGTAAAAGTTCTCATGTGCAGGTGAGGTGCCTTGGCTTGGTGCTTTCAAATAACTTCAGTCACTTTTGAGACTGAGAAAGATGTTTAAACTCACCCCCCATCCAAAACTAGGCTTAGTGTTTCTAATGTTGCTTCTGTAAGGAAAAAATATATAACTCTTTAAAGAATTTGGGTGGTACGTTAACTTTAGGATATCCTAGGAAACCCTCAAACTGGTGAATTTTAGGAAGAAGAGTTTGTTATGGGCTGTCAGTATAATTCTGTGGTATTTAAGGACTTCTGAGAGCATGGGCATTGGTAATTGCATGGGGCCTTTTCAATTGCTAGAAACTAAATAGTACTCAACAAGCCTTAATATTTGATGTTGACTTGAAAATAGCTCCTCTAATCAGATTTCCACTGTACCAATGATTTCAGTTATACTAATATTGAAGATTTCCCCTGATTCAGCGTTTAGCTGCTTCAGCTGATGACAAAAATGGGCAATGTGAGTTCATTTCCCAAGATTTTATGTTTGCACTTTGAAGAGGATGCCAGGGTCTGTTTGTGCAGGAATGAGGTTGATGTAGTAGCAGGTCATTCTCTAGTCTTTAAAATGTTCAATTTCTCTGCCTTTTGTCAGTAGCCCCCTACCCACAGTGTGAGGCTGACGGTGAGAAAATAATGATGTTTCTAATGAGCAGCCCACAGGATTAAGCTCTGTGTTCACTCTTAAGGTCTTTAAGTTCTCATAAGATGTGGTGGTGGTGGTGTGTACCTTTAAAGGAAATACTTCTCTGTCCATAAGTTACAGAAGCAGACACCTTACTTTTTGGAATGGCTTGGAAAATAGTTTTTTGGACCTGACAGCTAAACAAAGAGTATTTATTTCTACAGTCTGAAAGATAATAAATAAGTTTCTCCCCCTCCTCCTTTCCTACAGAGGAACACTTTGAGGATATTTGTTTCCAGATATAACACTTGTCCATAGCACTTTGTGGGTCTCACCTTAACACTTTTAAGTAAGTTGTGATGGAAAGTCACCTTTTGGATGTAAACTAGTTTAACATCTCTGTGTGACTCTGCTTCATTAAAAGAGAGTTAATGTAGAGAACATAAGGAAAAAATTAGGGGCAAATCAACTAAGGCTTTTCTTCTGAACTCATTTTTATAGAAACCCGTATATGAATTTTTGCAGTTTACTTGTAAAACTGTCCAAGAAAACTGTTTAAGGCATTGTCTGTAAACATTTCAGCACTTCTCTAGGATAAAAAAGCAAATAAAAGCTTGATTCTTTTGAAGTAGTCATGCTCTGAGATGCAATAGACCACATCTCCAGATATTGTTGGGGAGTATGTATGGGCTTTTGATTCACTGAACAACACTTTAGAAATAACTTTCTGATTTCACTAGTGCCTCTTGATTTTCATGGTGAAGGTTCTTCCTGTAGTTGCTCAGAAAAGCCAACTAATTTTGAGTGCCCAGTCTCCTTAGGTGGCTTTTTCAGAACTGATGAGGTCCTGAGGCTCTCAGGGACTGAGTGAGGCGTGCTGAGTGAAGGAGCTCTTGGCAAACAGTTCATGTTGTCCAGATCCTGTTTGTGCCTTCAAGGAAGAGAGAGTCTCATCTGAAAATCTGCCTGTTAAAATCTGGTTCCCTATAGCTACCCAGTGGGGTTAAGTGTATTGATCTGAGTGACTGAGCAGGGAATGGCTTCCTCATTTCCCTCTCTGTTTTATTTTTCATTTGGGGTGTAACATGGCACAGTGCAGTCTGTTGCTGATGCACATGAGAGAGATTATGATTTTATAGCCACTTTCATTACTAAATTGGTTATGGGAAATTAATTTAGAACTTAGACAATTGTGTTGCTGTTGATGGTGAAGCCTAGGTTTAATTATTTTTCTTCCCTTCTTAAAGACAAACTATTAGGAATTTTGCCTAACGGCAGGATTTTCTTGTATTTGTAGTGTCTCACAAAACAAATTTCTTAGTAAAGAGCAGGTAGGATTTTCACAGGATTGCTCATTTTAACTTTTAGTCACATGGAATATTTGTGGTTGGGGCAGATAACTCATTGTGTTCTGATGCACACCATACTGAGCATTTAGATAGAGTATTTCTGAAATTAAGCCATTCTATACAAAATGCTGTAATGCAGCTGAGTATTTTGCTTTTATTCTAAACCCCTTTTGTTAGCTGCCTAGTCCTTCAGTGGTACATTAATTGCATATGTACCCAACTTGGATTAAAAAAAAACAAACAGAAAAATATGTTCTTTGATATTTGCAAAGGATGTGTGTTCCGTGACCACTCTCTGTTTTGCAGGCATGGTCCTCGTGCGCAGTGAGAACGGGCAGCTGCTGATGATCCCCCAGCAAGCCTTGGCGCAGATGCAGGCACAGGCACATGCCCAGTCTCAGCCTCAGAACACTCTGACTCCTCGTCCTGCTACACCTACCAGTGCACCCCCAGTGCAGATATCCACAGTGCAGGTCAGTCCAGGAAGTTGTGATGTGAAAAACTGTAGGATTTATTTTTGTTCCCTGTGAAGAATACACGAGAAAGTGAGGTGTGATGTTAGTGATTTGAAGAAACTGTAGATCTAACTGGGGATATACAGACTTTTTATAAATTCATAGAATCACAGAATTGTTTGTGTTGGGGAGGTGTTGGAAGGGATCTTAAAGCTCATCCAGTTCCTGCCATGGGCAGGGCCACCTTCCTCTAGACCAGGTTGCTCCAAGCCCTGTCCAGCGTGGCCTGGAAGACTTCCAGGAATAGGGAGTCCACACCTCTCTGGGCAACCTGTGCTGGGGCCTCATCACCCTCACAGCCAAGAATTTCTTCCAAATACCTAATCTAAATCTACTTTCCACATGGCATAGGCATTGCATTTTGTTCCTAATTCTGTTACAGCTTGGCCGTTACTCATCAAAAATATTTTTACATATCTGAATCTCATTAAGCTTAAGACTTTGATATAAAGAAGACCATATATGGTTAATGTGTACAACTCTTCTCCCCAAAATAAATATAAGGAAAAAAAAAATGGATATGGATATAAGTACACTGAGATTTTGACAGTTGCATCAGGTTCAAGACTGAAAATCCTTCTCAGAGTTTTCTAGTGGTTCAGATGCATTCTTTGATATCTGTGATAATGGTAACTCTGCAGAATCAGAACACTAGATAAAGTAGATGGTATTCAACTATGGGCACTGATGTGTTTGTGGTTTTTTTTTCCTCTTCTCCAGGCTCCAGGAACGCCCATTATTGCACGACAGGTGACACCAACTACTATCATCAAGCAAGTGTCTCAGGCTCAAACAACAGTGCAACCCACGACAACGCTACAGCGTCCCCCGGTTGTGCAAGTAAGTGTGTAAAAGTAATGTGTGTGTGAGACTGCCAGGCACACAGGAAATGCAATTGCTCAGTGCAGGGAAGAAATACCTTCTGGATTAGCCTTTCTAAAACATCTGCAGGTCTCAGTGTATATTTTGGATGTACAGGTATAATTTTTTATAAGTATATTGTTATTATTTCATATTATACCTATACATATCTCTATTTAAAGGTATCCTGTTAGTAGTTTATATAATCACATAGCTGGCTGAAATAAAATACTTTATCCTTTTTGCCTTAAGAAAGTGACAAGAATTCCCTTTGGATTTGGGGCTGTGGTGTTATTCCTGTGATGAATCTGCAGCCCTCTGAATTCTGCAGCAAAATTTACAATTGCAAAGATGACTGCACTGGCAGCTTTCTCTTCCCCAAGCCTTCTCCCTTTCACATGAGTCTCTGCTTTGGTCTGTGTCCTTCTGGAGTCTGATAACTCAAGGATAGACTGATGTCATTCTGGGCTTGCTTGGAAATTTTTTTTTGAGATACTGAGAGTTTAAAAAACAGGGCAAGAATGTGAAATTCTCCACATGGCTTCCAGGCAGCAGTGATACAATATGATTGCTGTCGCCTAATCTGTCTGATTGTGCTTTCTTCATCCTTTGAGTAGACAGGATTAGAGAGTTTTAATTTAAAACATGCAGGTTTTGCTATGCATCCAGTTAACCTTTTTCCCCTCAGAGAGCCTTTCCCTGTCCCAGTGATCTTTCTAGATCTGAGAGTTAATTTACCTAACTGAGTCTCCTGAATTTGCACTGCTGTTATACAGGACAGAAAAAAAAAAAAAAATCATTCCATCTGCATATTTTGTGCTGTAATGAGCACACCATGGACTTCATTTATCCTGATTTCAAAAAAATGAGACAAATGAAATCCTTGTCTCCCTTAGTTTCTCTGAAAATACCAATAAAATTAGCCTTGGCAGCAGGGGAGCCTCCTTCTTGTGTATCTTTATATAAAGAGCAAGTTTACAAATGATCTGTGAACATTCTGAGTGTCAGTTGTAGCTTGGTAGGAATTTGTTTCTCAGACTGGGTTGTTAATAATTAGACTGTTGGAAGCCCATGAATGAGCTGTGTATATGAGAAGATCTTGCTCACAATGGTGATTCTTTGGGGTTGATATTCTTCCTTCAAATTACCAATTTGTCTACAAAACTAGAAAAATGTTTTGTCCCATTGTTCATGACAAAGACCTTGGTAAGACTGGGGCTTTTATGTCAGTTGTGCCTTTTTTAGAAATTCCTCCCTTTGGAAGTGACATGTAATGAAACAGGCAAAAAGATAAATTGAATTCACAGGCATTCAGCACTTGTTTTGGTTGTGTTTTGAAACCCCATTGGCTGAGATTATGGGATTTTATTTAGTGACCAAAAATCGCGCAATTTTTAATCAACTTTTGCGATTTCCGTTTCGAATGTTTTTAGTGCCATCTGGTGGCCGTTTCCTTCTACTGCACCAGACCGCACATGAGCGACTTATTTATAGCAGCTGTGAAAGGTGTTCTACTGCCCTGTGGCTCCTTTTCTGTTTGATGGCTCAGGAGAACAGGCTGCTAGTACGTTCCAAGGAGAATAATCCTGTGTTTGTATTCTCTGCAGCCTCAGATTGTTCTGGGTGGTTCTGCACAAACAACCGCGTTGGGGACAGCAACAGCTGTACAAACTGGAACTCCTCAGAGAACAGTGCAAGGGACAACGGCCACCTCCACTGCTGCCACAGTAAGATACTGATAAATGGAACATCTCTTTTTGTCCACTCACATGTGCGTGTGTGCATGGATGTGCATATATACACATACAGGTAAACACAGATGGGAGTGGAGGTTAGTAAAGATGCAGGAATTCTGTGTGCTGTTGACCTTGAAAAGGTAAACTTTAATAGAACCATATAATTTACAAGGTGTGGATACAGGTCACTTGAATTTTGATAAGTGTCAAAGTGTTTTTATTTCTGTAACAGTATTAAAGCACTTATTTTAAAAAAATACATTAGATGTATTTTGTAGAACAGTGACTTGTTCAGCACTGTAGAGTAGAATAAGTATGAGAAGGGATAAGCAGGTGGCACTGATTCATTCAAGCTGCATGTCTCCAGGATTATAAAACAGGGAGAATCTATGTACTATGCACTGTGACACAAGAGCTTTACTATTTTTTGTCCTGCTAAAACACATTTTCCCATACACAGTGTGCCATTCTTGAAATACTTGGTGTTTCTTAACTTCATGAAGAATCATAGTTTCTTAAAATTTAAAATAGAAATGTACAATACATATGTGTATGTAAAGTAAAATAATAATTCCTGTTAATAAGTCTGTTTATGTTTTAAGTGGTGAGGGGCATGCATCTTTAAGTCTTACTCTGAAGTGATGAGCTAAAGGACTTTATTTCACGGAGTATATGGTCAGATCATGTGTTAAGAAGAGTTCGTCTGCCTTTCTCTGACTGTTTTCCTTTTACCCTTCCATCTAAGGAAACTATGGAAAATGTGAAGAAATGCAAAAACTTTCTGTCCACATTAATAAAACTGGCATCATCTGGAAAGCAGTCCTCAGAGACTGCGGCTAACGTGAAAGAATTAGTACAGAACCTGCTGGTAAGAAAAGTTCATCAAAAGTTGTAAAACACAGCATCTGGACAAATTCAGACTCAAAAACTGGGGTTTTGTGGTTTTTTTTTTTCTTCAGAGGATGGAGTTTATAAAATCTGAGCTAAATCAAATTAACTTTGCCTCTTCTGAATTAAAATAGGTGCATAAATTTCCATTAAGTTTATAACTGAGACATTACTGCTCATATTCATGCATGAGAACATGAGTTCAGTTGAAGTGTGAGTGTAATGCAAGTAGTAGCTCTTTAAATTCTGCATTTTGATAAAACAATGAATAAAAAGATGTATTATTTACTTTAGGGAAGACCCTATGGCTGGTGCATTAACTGAGTGTAGGAAATCACAAGTTTTTCCAAAAAACTATTGCCTGGTGCTAATATAAAAGCTTGACATTTAATATTCATAGAATGAGTACTACTATTGCTTAGAGTAGTTGTTAGCAACCTGTAAGTTAGGGTAGAGCTGTGTATTCCAGATGTTATCACATAATAACCAGAGGTCTGTAGGTCTTGCTACTTGAAATTTGTGGTAAAATTAGTTACTACCATAAAGCAGTTGTTAACTAAAAATAGTGAGGGATGATAAAACCACTTACTTCCATTAAGTCTTACATTTTTTTTGGTGTTGAAAAGTTAATTTCTACAAGTTTGTTCATTTGGATTTTCTGTTTTAAAGGATGGAAAAATTGAACCAGAAGACTTTACCAGTAGGCTGTACAGAGAACTTAATTCTTCACCTCAACCTTACCTTGTGCCTTTCCTGAAGGTAATTTATCTTCACTACCCTTTCTTAATCTCTGTGCTTATATATCAGCAGCAATGAACACAAGCACTCCTTTGCCATTATAGGTGGAATTCCAAAATGATGTTAAAGGAAGTTTTAAATGGTGCTTGGTTAGGCTTTTGCTCCATTAAAAACCACTTTTTGTGTCTTAGTTCCTAGAGTTTGTTATTGTGATTTTTTGGCACAGTCAGTAACGTAACTTCTACCGTGGTGACACATCATAGCTCTTTTGTGAGATCTGAAAAGTTTTCTTTCTGTGATTTAAACCACAAACGTATGAATTGATTTATTGCTCTCTTTTTAGTCTTACAAAGAAAACAAGGGATTCAGTGATACAGAAAACTGTACCTTTTGGCAAGTCTTTTGCCTGTGTTGTTAACTGGTTTGGATAAGCAGGAAATTTGTCACCTCTCAATAATAAATGACATTTGTCATGAATTTTATAGTAGTTGGACATCTCAAAATAGTAAAACATTTACCATCTAAAAATCAGTGAAAGTACTACAGCATTAAATGGTAAGAATATAACTGCTTGGCTAAAGTATGATTAAGGGATGTAGTTGTAGGTGTGTGTTGACATTTCTGGGTTCTTAAATGCTTGTTCAACCTTGAGCTGTTCCTGAGGACAAAAATTGTTGCCATAAGAAAACAGCTAATTTAAGAAGCCACTAAAACACTGTGCTCTCTGTTGAGCTATTCTGAAATCTTCCCTGGTGTTCCAGTGCGACTTTTAAGCCATAGGACGACGGTCAAGGAAGGCAGCATGGGCTTGGGTTGTTAAATAGATACCAGGGGTTCCAGGTAGGCTGCATAGCCTAGATGCCCATGATATCCAAAAGGTATTGTCCCTCTGTCCTGCTTATTAAATAGGAGCAGGTTGGTATTGCTCACCTGTCACCTTTCCTCAGGTGCACACAGACCGATCCAATGGACTGAAACGTGTCGCTTCTTTACAGTTAACACTGTGTGAGTCAGGATTAAACAACTCAACAAAACTCTTTCCTTTCCCCTTTTCAGAGGAGTTTACCTGCCTTGAGACAGTTAACACCAGACTCTGCAGCTTTCATTCAGCAGAGCCAGCAGCAGCAGCCGACGACGCAGGCGACGATAGCCACGATCCCGTCGGCGGCGGCCGTGCTGCTGAGCTCCTCGGTGCAGCGCACGGCGGGCAAGGCCACTGCCACTGTCACCAGTACCCTCCAGCAACCCGTCATCAGCCTCACTCAGCCCACACAAGTTGGTGTCAGTAAACAAGGGCAGTCCACGCCACTGGTATGTGAGCTGAAGTGCAGCGTTTGTTACTGCACAGGAGGTTTTTTGATAGTACTTCTTATGTTGCTGGTTTAGCTCAATCAAAGATCTGAGAAAAAAAGTAAAACTTAAATTGCGTCTTGATTAAAGTGCTATTAGGGTTTATTCTTCCCACCTGATTCTCGGATTATTTACAGTTCTTTTTTTTCCTTATTATTTGCAGGTTATCCAGCAGTCTCAAAAAGCAGGGGCATTGATAAGGCCTCCACAAGTAACGTTGACACAGACACCCATGGTGGCATTGCGGCAACCACACAGTCGTATTATGCTCACTACTCCTCAAATCCAACTGAATCAGCTTCAGACAGGTAAGAGGTCAAGATACTTGTCATATGCCATATTTGACAGCATTAGCTGAAGTGTGGTTTAGGGGTTGCTTGCCCAGAGAACTTGTTGATAGCCCATTCCTGCAAGTGTTCAAGGCCAGCCTGGATGGGGCTTGGAGCAACCTGGGATAGTGAAAGGTGTCAGAGGGGTTGGAACGAGATGATCTTTAAGATCCCTTCCAACCCAGACCATTCTGTGGTTCTGTGAATGTCAGTTCATAAGTGCCCTGTTTGTACTACTGCTAAACTCTTCCAGTGTCTAGTGCTGTAGTCGCTTGGGGTACAGATCTATCAGGGCAGCATTGACAGTCAGAGAAATGGTTTGGGTGCTGGAATTGTGTGGGAGGGTCCTGTTTTTAGCTGGGTGAAATGCTGACAGAAGCTATTGAGGTCAAGTTTTTGTACCAGACCTGTTGCCATAACTACCTGTGACTGGCTTGCACATGTGAACTCCTATTGATGGAGTACAAATCCTGTCTGTCTTCTTGCAGTACCTGTGGTAAAACCAGCAGTATTACCTGGAAACAAAGCTATTGCCACTGTTTCGACACAAGTAGCTGCTGCTCAGAAGAATAAACTGAAAGAACCTGGGGGAGGCTCTTTTAGGTGAGGAACTGTATGTTTGTGCTTGTGCTGCTTGGGCAGCTGAACTCAGACCTTTCTGGTGCTGAATCTGTCTGGGGAAACTCACAATAACCTAGAGGTGGATTTTCTGGGGGCAGGTTTACTTCTTCATTAAAGACTTAAACAAACAGCACTGGACATACTCACGCCAGACTGGTTTTAGCATTTAGCTGGCACTAAACCTCATAAACAATTCCTGCCCAGACAAGCAAATGGAATTCATTCCTTCACTTCTCCCAGCTGTGCTTGAGTTACTCGCATGTACAGCCTGTCTTAGTGGTGAGGGCAGATTATTTTTGTTTTGTGGTAGTGATTTGCCTGGTCTCTTGTTCCTCAAGCTGTTTAAATATTACATAAGAAAGGATCTTGAAAAAACAGGAAGTACAAAATTAGTGCTCTTTGAAGTCAAAGCAGTAATGTCTCATTTACAAACAAATGAGTTGTATTTTACCATATCACAAAAGCAAATAAAATGTAAAATTAAGTATTCAGGTTTATGGTGGAATTCATTATATGCAGCTGTGGTACCGTAGCAATGTGTGCAGATAAGCCCTAAATCATATGATTATAATAAATTTTCCTTCCTTTAAGGGATGATGATGACATTAATGATGTTGCATCAATGGCTGGAGTCAACCTGTCAGAAGAAAGTGCTCGGATATTGGCAACAAACTCTGAGCTCGTGGGCACATTAACAAGGTCCTGTAAAGATGAAACCTTCCTTTTCCCAGCACCTTTACAAAGAAGGATATTAGAAATAGGTATGTTCTTTTATCTTGAACATCAGTAAAAACAAATTTCACTACTCTTAGGTTTACATTGGAGGCATTTTCCATGGAAACTGGTTTGAATAATTAAAAGTTGCTGGAGTCATTACCTTCTGATATTTTCTGGGATATTCAGATGCTTGTGGGCAATAATTTGTCTTGTGAAAGTAGAATAGTGTCAAGGAATAGCAAACATAGATTTGCCTTCTAAAGTGATGGCAATTCAACATCAAAACTACTCAACCTGGCTGAAAGTCTGACTGTATAAACTGATAAGGTGTAACAAGCGTGACACAAACAATGAAGTAAGTCCAGAAGCACTTTTATCAGCTTTACTTAGTAATTTAGAATTGAGGATGGAACAAAAAGCAATCTTGAATTCTTTGTTAGGCTGTAGTACACAGCATTTATTAATAGATTGTCAGTTTTGTTAAACTAATAGGAATTTTAGTATGTATGTAATTTCCTGTTTAATCCTAGTCTGAGAAAAACCTGAAAGTCATAATTAGCAAAAGGCATTTAAATTTCTACGACTGAGGTTATACTCACATTTAGCTGTACTGTAAAATGTTCTTGTACAACCCACTTATGTCCTGATTATAGGTAAAAAGCACGGAATAACAGAAATCCATCCTGATGTAGTTAGCTACGTATCACATGCTACACAACAAAGAATACAAAACCTAGTGGAAAAACTATCAGAGACTGCTCAACAAAGGAATATTTCCTACAAGGTAACTGCATTTAATTGCTCAAATCAAATGGCAAAATTGCACAAATTCAGCAGGCTGTGGTGTTGACTGTAATGCAGGAGTTCAGGTGTTCTTTGTTCTGTGAAATCAGGTTGTTTATTCTCTTTGACTGATTCACCTTCCATTAAGACATTAATACACATGGGTGACTAGAACTTTTCAGCTTGCATATACAAAATGGTTTTAAAACAAATGCAGAGAAGCTGTGCCCTCCCTTTTATTTATTATGTCAAATGTTTAGTGTGTGAGTGACTGTAGAGTCAGACAGATAAAAGCACTGTGTTGAATTCCCAAGAGACTGCTATCTGACAGATGTGTGTTCCTAATAGATGCAAATGCCTGAGCAGCATTTAAAAAAAACCATGCAGCTCTGTGAAATATGTTTGAGAGGTTAAAGCTGTGATGATATTAGTTTAGAAGTCAAAATCTGATGATTCACGGAATAGAACAAAATGCTTTTAAGAGTTCTAGCTGGTTTGACTGGTGTAAATATACTCCTGCTATTTGTCTGTAAAGGACAAAGTTAACATTGGAGCTTTGAATGTATGTGTTCTTCCCCAGTACAGTACAAGTTAACAGCTTTGTTTTTAAGGGAGTAATGAGAAACATATTTGCTGTATTTTCAGGATGATGAAAGATATGAACAAGCAAGTGACGTTCGGGCACAGCTCAAGTTCTTTGAACAACTTGATCAAATAGAAAAGCAGCGTAAAGATGAACAAGAAAGGGAAATTTTAATGCGCGCAGCAAAGGCAAGTGCTTGGCTTTCACACGTGTTTGCAAAGTGTCATTTTTGACATCAAAACTGCAGAGTTTCTTTTCATTCTAAAACACTTGCAGTGAAGGGAAAGACTAATCTTCAAAGATGGAACTTGATGAATGTGTTCTTAACTAGAGCTCAGTTTTGCTTTTCATTGTAAAGCATGGGAAACAGCTTCTTTGCCACTCTGATTGCATGTTCCCAATTAAAGGGAGTCTTGAAATTTAGTTTTTGCATTTTGCATTGGCAAAAAAAGATGAATTTTGTAGCTTGGTGGTACTCTTAAATGTAATAGAGAGGTTACAGGTATTTTGGAGACTAGAAATAAAATTCAGAAAGATTTTTGCAAATTGGATGAATACAATAAATAAGAAGCAGTTGATATAAACATGAATGTGAATATTAAACTGTGGTTTTACTCAGTGAATATCAAATGAATATGATTAGATAAGGGCACCCTAGAAATAATTCACAAAACAACCTATGTTTTCTGTTAGTTTTGTGATCCAGCATGAGTTGACAATGTCAAAACCCAAATTTATTTTGTTGTTGGCCTAAAGAACGTGAGGGATTAACAGCACTCAGGATTTGATAGGACAAGAGGAAATGGCCTCAAGTTGCATCAGAGGAGGTTTGGATTGAATATTGAGAACAATTTCATCACTGAAAGGGTTGTCAAGCCCTGGAACAGGCTGCCCTGCACAGTGGTTGAGTCACCATCCTTGGAAGTATTGTGTAGATATGGCACTTGGGGACATGGTTTAGTGGTGGTCTTGGCAGTGCTGGGGAAACAGCTGGACTTGATGTTCTTAAAGGTCTTTTCTAGTCAAAACAATTTAGTGATTCTGAAAGTATGACACACCCAAGGAATTGCAGGTGCCTGGTGAAATGGGCAGTTGCTGATGTAAATGGTCTTTGGTCACTCAGGTGCACTTTGTTCAGACTGCAGCCTGACCTGTGTGTGTAGGTGTAGCAGAAAGATCTGCTCTGAGTAGGTGTCTGGTTACCCAGCAAGGGGAGGAATTGTTCCGAGAAGTACAGGTCTGATTCCTTTGTTCATATGCAAAGTGTGTAATTCAGTTCACAGGTCTGTGTAATTTGTGTCTTGTAATGGTTGCATTAAAGGCATAATTGCCTGGCTACTCTTTGCTGTCTTTAACAAAGCAGAAAAATGGGATGCCTTTTCAAAAATAGATACATTAAACTAAGAGAAGGAAAACTTTTAATTTCTAAAAGTTGTTTACCACTGTTGCCCTCTCTGGGAGTGATAGGTATTCCCCACTTGCTGCTGAAGTTGAAGAAAAGCTTTCATATATAATCTTTAACTGCTTTTGTAACTGAATTAATTTTTCTTTCTTTTCCTCCAACCACCTCATGTTCATCCTTAATCAACGCAGTCTCGATCTCGACAAGAAGATCCAGAACAGCTTAGGTTGAAACAGAAGGCCAAGGAGGTGAGTGCTGACATTAACATGAACTTTTATTTTGGAAATTGAAATAGAAATAATGAGCCATCCTTGTTCTGGCATACGCAGATGCAGCAGCAAGAGCTAGCACAGATGAGACAGAGGGACGCCAACCTGACTGCGTTAGCTGCCATCGGTCCCAGAAAGAAAAGGAAAGTAGATTCACCAGGATCTGGATCAGGGACAGAGGTACAGTATAATTGTCACCTTTGGTTTTGCTGCCTCAGCCTCTGTGCAAACCTTCCTGTTCAGAGCTTTTTACCCAGTTTGTGGGAGCTCCCTGAGCAGCCAGAAGTGTTTTGTGTTCGTATTTGCTCGCTCCAAGGCCAGGATCAATTTTTAGCACCTGCGTAGTGGCATAGGGAATAGAATCTGAGTTGTCATTCCCTGATTCGCGGAACTGGAGAGATGTTAGAAAAACCATCTCTGATCTCACAAGCCTCAGCTTTTTGGACCTCCATAGTTTTGGAAGGAGATTTTTGTGGATGTAACCAATCTAACTTGGAGTGCAGAGTAAGGCTGCTGAGGTAGGTGGGGTGGTAGAATTGAATCACTGCTAAATTTGACAGCAGGAGCCTCAAGTTACAGGAGCTTGCCTAATTTCTTTCTTCAGCAGTTGATTGGCCTTAGTTTTCATGTCTCTGCAGCAGATCAGTTTGACCAGTTCCATTTGATCAGGATGTTCTTGCACATCCTTGTATATTCTACTGTTGACTCTGTCTTTTAAGAACTTCCCTGCAGACTAAGTGTCAGAATGCTCAGTGTCTCATTCATTTAATATTAATTTACATTCTGGCAGATGACTATCTGCTGTATTTTTAAACAAGTGAATAAACAAGAAATGGTATAAAATTGCTTTCTGCATGAGACATTCAATGTAGGATTTCTCTAATGTTTAAAAAGAACAAAATATTCTTGAATATTGTCATTTATTGGACCAAAAGCTCTCTTCATAATTTGAGGATTTTTCCCTGTGGGGTTTTATGCCTGATAGTAAGTGACAGCATAGCAATAGTTTAATAATTCTGTTTATTACTCCTTGAGCATTCTGAATTTTCAGTGCTAAAGCATTTATACTGTAGAAAAGCCTCAAAGAGTTCACCTTGTTTTATACTGAATTGCTAGAAGCAGTAATTTACATGTGCTTGATATAAAATGAGAGAGAAAAATCTGAATATTAGTAAATGTTATTTTTGTTTATAAAAAAAATCAAGCCTCTTGAGATCTTTTAAAGTAATTTTAAGTTTTGAAATTTACTAAAATGTCTGCTACTGAGAATAAGAGCTGTTTTTATATAAGCTGACAAATTACTCTATTAAAGGTTTATAGATGTGGTTTAAAATTATGAAAATTGCAGAATGGGGCACTTTGCAAAGATAGATGTGTACACAAATGAAGTCGTCTCAGAGGAATATGCTGAAGTACCTCATGCAGAGTTAATGTTGGCATTGCTTACTCCTGCATGCTCAGCTGTGCCACCTTAATGGTCTGTTAATGTCACTTAGGTTATGGGATGTATTGTGCATCTCCTGTGAACACTTGTTTGTATTTCATCTAAATCTGACTAATTTAGTTATCCTGGATTAATCACTGGTTAACCAATTAACTACAGGTTCCCTGGAAATCTAATCTTTTTGTCTGTTTAATTAAGAACCAGCTGCCTTTGATCTGATACTCACAGCTGCGCTTTTGCTGCTGTGTCACTTGACATTTTTAAATTGGGCTCCACTTGTCACCATTTGTATGCAGTTTGTGGTTAAGGCATATTACAAGAAGTGTGGAAAATAAGGTTTGTCATTACTTAGACACAGATTTGTAAATGGAGGCTTTTGATGTCTACAAATGCTGATTCTTAATTACATGTGAAGTCACTTCTAAGTAGTAATTGCACTGTTTTGTTTCCAAATTCATCAAAACAGGTTGCTGTCAGTTTGAGAGTTTTATGTCCATGTGATTTTACTGAAAGTTACCAAAAGCTTCTTAACTTACTCCATACATAATTCTGTGTCTTTGAGGACTCCTGATATTTTACCTTTGCATTTAAAGTATTATGGGCTACATAATAAAGCTCAGGCTTCAGCTTTCACTAAAGAATATTTTAAAACCAAGAATAAACCCCCTTCCAACCATTCTTTCTGTTCTCTAGCGTTCATGTATATGATAAAATTTAGTTAGCATCCAATATTCTCCTGTATCTTCTAATTTCCACTGAAGTTGATTAAAATTAGATGGCTACATTGTGCAAGTGCCTTAAAATATCCTTTTGAAAATCCAGCCTTTTAAGCAGCCCCTAACTACAGGATTTTGGTGATTTGGTGTTTGCTGGGTCAACAGAATGCTTGAGAATCAAAAATCTGACTTCACTGGTAGCACTGTGGTGAAGCAAGTTCATCTGCACTGAACAAAGTTCTGCTAAACCAGAGTGATCATTTCCAGTGCAGGTTTAGGTTGGTTTGATCATCAGTAATGTTCACTGATGAAATACATTATTTTCACGCGTGTTAGTGGGAGCCTCAGCAGCTTATTCACATGGCTCATACACCACTCTAAATTTTGGCTTTTTTCAAGTCCTGCAGTGTTTTTACTAAGAAAAATACTTGAAAATTCTCCAAACTCACAGGCAGGTAAGTCTTTAGTCACTACTGGAGCGTGTTTGGTGTCATGAAGTATCAAAGCTCCATTTAAAGAAGAAAGGAGGACATTATTCTAGCAAATTAGATTGGAGGGGAGAGCGAATCCGTAGCTGACCCACAGAAAGATGACCCGTTCCCAAAAGAATTCATTATTAGGTAAATAACCTGTCAGCAGCAGAGGGCTGCCCAAAAGATTCCCGGCTGAAAACGGAGGGAGCAGCCTGGATTCCGGTCTGCGCGCGCCATCTGCCGGGCACTGCGCGGAGCTGCAGCTGCTCCCCGGCCTCGTCCCGCTGCTTCCCCGCCCGCCCTTCCGTGCCGCTCATTTGTTTCCTTCTGGTTTTGGCGTTTTTCTTCTTTTTTTAGGTGACATATATAGTAATATGCTGCTTCTTTATCGTGCCACTTCGGGAAACTCCCATTGAGTGATGCTGAGAGATGGAGAAGTATTCAGAGGTCATTAGAGAATGCGTAACTGAGTCTAAGAAAGCTTCTCCTAAATATAGTGCTGAGCTTGCTTACAGCTGTTGTCACCACAAGGAGAGCACCCTGCCATGGAAATCAGGGGGATCTAGGACATGATTTAAGGCCTCACAGTCCCGGGAACAGGACTGCTCCCCAGGTCATCCATCACTCCAGGGCTGCCCTCGGCATCCCTGCCATTGTGAAGAATCCTGGCCCTTCTGTTTGGTTTGGTTGTTGGGATTGCCTGTCCTTAGTGCCTTCCTAAAAATACAAGCAGTGCTTTGGGGCTTTTTTGTCTATATTGAATGTCACTGAAAACTTCTGGTTGTTCAACTGTTGTTAATAAATAAGAATTGAAAAGGAAATCTCTAATCTGGTAGCATACAGCTTCCTGACTATGTACAGTTTTTACGTCACATGTTTTCTCTGAAAAGTTTTGAAATGCTTTTGGGCTTGGACTGATTGACCTGTTCTTCTGCTTTCCAGGGATCTGGTTCGAGTGCAGCAGTCCCAGGCAGCTCTGGAGTTGGAACAACCAGACAGTTTACGCGACAAAGGATAACGCGGGTGAACCTCAGGGACCTCATATTTTGTTTAGAAAATGAGCGAGAGACAAGCCATTCACTATTGCTATACAAAGCATTCCTTAAGTAAAATGGAAAAGATCAAGGTATTTTTGACGGAGAGACGCCTGAGGACATTTTTTAATATATTTGCAAATTACGCCTTTTTGTAACAAGCGAATGGGATATTGTTTGAAAAACAACCACCTCTTTACATGGAACAGTTTTATATTCCTGTTTATAAATAAACTCTTCAGTATAAGAGAAATGCATTTCTGTAACAGTGAGGATACTTACAAGGCCTGTGGATACTATAAAAGGACAATTAAATTTTAACTCATCTCTTGATTGAGTGGCCTTCTTGCCAAACAAGCCATATATAAAGACTGATGGAATCGTTTAGCAAATAACTAGCTACCCTTTGTCAGCCCTGTAGCAGTTTCGACATTAATTGTTCATTTTAGTTCAGTTTTATTCAACTAAATCCATTATATAGGCATATGTCTACAGCAGATGACCTCATTTCATTTAGCTTTTTTTTGTTAAACAGTCAGTTAGCAAAGCAAACTGATTTTTAAAGAATATTTATCTTTCCCCCAAATGCTCAAAATCTAGAGGGATATACAGTTAATTTTAAACATAACCTCAATTTTAATCACATTATTGCTTATTAGAGGCCCTGAAATCCCATAAAGGAGGGTTACTTCTGAATGTTTTAGCAGCATCTGTAAAAATGCATTTTATTTGCTATAGTTTGTAAAGCTGTAAAGTTAAAAAAGGAAAAAAAGGAAAAAAAGAGAAACCTTTTCAGCATAAATATATTTTACTTGCACTGTGTTTTTTAGCTAAAGTGAAAGCTTAGATTAAATAAAATCAAAAGTTGAGAGGAATCATCAAAAGACTGTTTCTCAGTGTGAATCAAGTGTTGAAAAATGGTTGGTGTATTTTGTCGGTAATTGTACATAATTTTTGGCACATAACATAAAAATGGCTATGTAAACTATAATTATTTTGCTAAAAGACTGTATGCAAGCTGTGGGCCTACTTTAAAGATGTCCAGAGCAAAGTCCCTTCTTTGTACCTATTTTTTTATTACAAATATACTAATTGGTTCTTTATATTTTCAGAGGTTATTGTATTAAATTGTCTATTGATAGTACTTTTATGACTGTAAATACTTCGGCTTTCTTTGTGTGAACTCTCATGGTAGAATTTAACTCTCTTGCGTGTAAACTGAATGCTGATCAGTATTTTTATCAACACCTGACAACTGTTACACCCCTTTTATTTTGTCTTTTAGGAAATCCTGTCTTTCCTTTTTTTTTTCATGTAAATTTTGCACAGTTACTTGTTCATATGTAAATATTTTACTTTCAAAAATGAAGTTTTTAATTGCTATTGTTTTATATAGGATTGAAAGAAAATTAACTCCTTTATTAAAAACAAATTTATCTGTATTTGCTAATGTATTTTTCTCTCTAAATCTTTTCTCCACTTGGATTTATTTTTCTTGGTACAGTAAAAGTTGAGTCTACCTGAGGGGATGCTGTTTGCTAAAGATGCACTTTGGGATATTTTTATATTTTGTTTTGTTTTGTCAGTATTTTGGAGGTATGTGACTTCATGTATCTTGACATTTGATTGTTGTCTTAGGGGTCTTGGAGTGACATCAGTGGACAGTGGGTTTGGTTGGTTTTTAAGCAAGGAAAGGTGTCTGAAACACCTGAAATATTTTGTGTTTGTCTAGACAAATACAACTACAGTGGTTTGCAGAAGAAGGTAGGACATAAACCACAATTTGGAGCACAATTATAAAAGAAAATAATCAGGAACACTTGATTATCAGTGTGAAAATCTGAGAAACATTTCTGATGTTCTGTACTGAATATTTAGCTTTTGGGTTGTATTTCTTTTAATTCCTCCTCTCATGGGCCACTTAAACTAATAATTTTGAGGGCCTAATCCTGCTAATACATTAATTTGATGATGATTCCTTGCATACAGACAAATCTGTCCCCAGGCTGCTGCCCCAAGCCCCTGCTGTGGAACAGGCACTGGCAGCAGGCCCGTGGGAGATCAGTGTCTCTGGAAAAAGAGGATTAGCTCCTAACGGGATGCACTCACCTGACACCCTGTGTGACACTGACCCGAGACTTTCATTGTCTGTAAACTCCAAAGAGTCTTTAAATTGTGTCATGTTATTAAGTGGCAAGAAACATCTTGGTCTTTTGGCCAAAACACTGTCAGAGCATGCCTTTAATTGTAGCGAGAGCTGGTTGTAATTGTTGATCACCATGGGCAGTGACTGGGCACAGTGTCTGCAAAGCTGTGGCAGGTAAGTGGGGAAGAAACTGTGTGAAAAATTAAAGTTACTATATTGTGTGCTGTACTTTGCTCTCTGTGCTCAGTAGTGGCTTAGAAATATTCTAGAGAGGCTAAGGGAGGAGGGAGAGATCTCCTGTAAGAGGAGAGCTCTTGGTTTTGTTTTAAGTAACGTTGGTTTTAAGCGTACAGGCAGCCCTTCACTCCATATAATTTGTCTCAGCTTTTAAATGTTCTGGTTCTGTTAGTCAGAAAAGCTGGTAGCACCCATCTCCCTCCAGTAGTTCAAATTCATGGAGTTTTGGACTGGGAAATGGGCACATTATTGTCAGTACACTGGCACTTGTGAGGAGTTCTCATGGTGAAGCAGTTGCAGACTTTTGTTCATTTGTTGTTGGTTTGGGGTTTTTTTTATGATAAAACCAGTAACTGTTTTTGATGCTGCTCAGAAATTTGACATTGCAAAATCACAGCTGAAGAGGGGTGGCATTTACACGGCAATACACTCGCACACCACCACTCCTCTTGTGTGTTAGTGACCTGTAGAGGGAGAAATTATGATTCTTTCCTGGCCCCAAGGCTTGTGCAGCTCAACCAGAGTGAGGGTGAGCATGGAAGAGAATTTACTGCCCATTTCCTTGGGTCTCTGTACCAAGACTGATGCACCTTTGTTGTAAGCACCCCAAAATTGAAGTTTGCTGCAGCTGGGACATTCTATGTGCGAGTCGGTGAGGGGTTAGTGCACTTTTATTTTGTCACACTTTTTCAGCTCCATGTCAGGGACAGGTTCCTTCTCTCTTGTGTTTAAGTCTGTGACATGTAGTGAGCTCTCTACCCTGCTTTACAGAAGTCTTGATGTCTCTCTGTTTTTTTTAACACCTCTGATTGGGTAGTGCATAGCTGTAATGTTCGTGAAGTGTTGATGCCATTCTTTTTCCAGCAGAAAAATTGAACAGAACAAGTAGGATGTAGTAAGGCACTCTGAATTCAGCTTGGTTTTCTTATTTCACAGGTTTACAATTAAGTAGATGTGTTTTCAGGAAACCTTTTAATACATAGTGAGAGAGGCATGCGTGATAAATACCACAAATTTCACAGTAATTAAGATTTTATTGGAGGCTTCCCTGTGATCCAAGAAGTTTCCCCACATTTCTGAGATTGTCTAAATTACAAATAATGATACAACAACTCCAGTGATAATTTTAACCATTTTCTTAGGTTTACAGCTGTTTGTCCATCTGCAGAGAGGAGTCTTGACCTTGGGGGTAAGTGAGGGGGGGTATCAGCTGGGCTGGGGCGGTGGCACTTTCAGCAGTGACATCTCCCTGCAGTGTGGGACTGTGGATCCACCTACGCAGGTGAGTGCAGAGCCCTGTGCTTGGGTGTGCTTGTGCCAGGATTTTTGCACAGCAGGGCTTTAGGCAAGGACAGGCCAATGTGATGTCTTAAAATGTGGTGTAAAGTGCCAGGAGGAAAAGGTTTAGGCAGTGTGGGTTGATCCTAATCTTTAGGTTTTTGGGTATGTCATGCAAAAGTGCCATGTGTAAGGCTTGCTCCTCAGTATTTGGGGAGGCTTTTTAGCAAGTGATGTTTCCCTGTCTATGGAAGTTGCCAGGCTGATGAATTTGGGAGATGTTTGTTGGAGGGATGAATAGGGAGGGCAGCACATTAAGGGCTGCTCTGCCATGCTGACCTGCCTTTTATTTGCCCAACACAAAAGCTCCCCGAGTTAGGATATCCCACAGGATGACAACTGGGGGGATTAAAACTGCATTTTAATAGCTCAGATCTGTCCTCCCCCTGCAAATCTGTGGCCAAACCCTGCACTCTCCCCTCTCCCACAGGAGTCCTGGGAATGGTTGTACCAGAGACCAGCAGGGACAAGCCAGAGCTCCTTCATTTTGTGTGGTGGTGGTACTAGATGCCATAGAGCTGTGACAGAAAGGGAATACATTCCTTAAAACTTGCTTTTAGGAATTCAGTCGTGTTTTCTTGTGTCAGCTGAGAGAAACTTGCCCAATGCTGCTGCAGAGGTGGGCAGGCGAGCAGGAGATCTGGGCACATTGCAGGGAGGCCTTGTTAGCCACTGCCTGATTTTACTTTGTTCAGCCCCTTCAGAAATAACTTTCCTGTGAAACAGTTAATTTTCCCTTTGTTTTCCTGCTCAGCTTATTTACTGTTATTCTCTGGAAGCAGCTGGATTGCACCCTGTTTGGTTTCCTCCTGGGAGTTTCCCTGTTCCGAAGTCAACAGAGGACTTGTACAAACAACACGAGCAGCGTTTGGGCTGTGATATGTAACCACACTGCTGTGAAAGTGCTGAATAAATGCATAACAAATCTGGCTTTTACTGCTCTGTAAAAGTACTGCATGGTTTAACTTGAGCACTTAGGTACTTTTTCAATCCAATAACAAAATCAAGTTGCCAAAAAAAAAAAAGTTGCAAGTGCTTTCTAGTTTGCTGTGATGCATTTGGTGCTCTGATTTTGAGCAAACATGTTGGAGTGTTGCCCATCTATGGCAAACTGGAATATGAAGAACAATATATCTAACTTCCCAGGAGAGCAACGTGCTGATGTTTAGGCACAGCCTCTTTCAGTGAAAATGAAAATCCTCATGTCATGTTGAGTGTGCCACTGTTCAGCTCCTTTGCTCCACTTTGAGAGGGACAAGAGTAAAATCTGGGTAAGTTATAGGTAAGGCCCTTCACCTTGAGGTGGAATTGATGGGATTGATCATTTATATTTGAGAAATAAGAGTTAAGTTCCTTAAAAAAAAATATATATATTCTCACTTTCCATGCTGATCCGCAGCAGTGGTGTGTGATTTGAAGTTCGGGGGAGGGGGGGGTTCCTTCATATAGTAGCTTTTGTTTGTCCTTTTTATTCTACTTGTGTGGTGCAAATTCCTACTTTTCCTACTTACTCCTACTCAAGTGGTGGGAATATATTTTGTGTGTATTTGCTTATTCTTGATACAGATATTTCAAGGTCTCCATTTAGAGCACAGCCTTAAATGAGCTGTGCTGGTGGAGCTGAGTGTGCCAGTGGAGATGGGCACCATTCCCATCCAGCTCTCTCCTCCCCAAACTCAGGGGGGGCCTGTCCCTCTTGTCCCTGCAGCGTGATCCCTGAAAAACTCCCCAAAACTAAGTTCCCTGATGGAAAAATGCCCAGGAGCTCACGTGGGCAGCGTGAGGGCAGGAGCTGATGGCTGGGAAGGAGGGAATGAGAGACCTGGACAGCTGAGGTGTGAAGCAGTGCAGGGTGGGTGAGCTGGAAGCTCTGAGCACACTCATCCTGTGGGAATGTGCCTGGGGCTGCCCATAAATTAAAAAAAAAAACAACAAACCTTAAAAATAGCTAAACCTGGTACCTACACAACACAAAGCAGGTCTGTGTGAGCATCCCCCATCTCCTTGGCAACGGAAGCAGGCAGGGAGCAGGGAAGGTCGGGTGTGGTGGGTGAGTGTGGTCAGCAGTGGCCCTGGAGGAGGCGAGGGCTCATCCTCCCAGTGCCAACATCACACTCCTGAGATGGGAACTGCTGTCTTGGAGGGTTTGTAGGCTTGGATGGATTCTTCTGTGAGTTTATGAAGTTGCTTTGCAAGTGTAGTGGAAGGTCAGGAGGTGTGGGATCCCCTGATTTGTGTATAACTATGTGCACACATAGCTATTTATAGAAGTCTGCTTTATATGTAGAAAAGATGCACGTTTTTGATGTACACAGTGGGGCTGGCTCTGTGACCCACCAGCTCTCCTGTATCCCTGATCCTGACAAAAGCTGATTTTGCAGAACTGGGGAGTATGGGTGTCACTCAAAGCTGCTTAGTGTAAAAGGGAGTTATTTTGCAGTTGTCCAGCAAGGAGCCTCTTGGATGTTTCATCCTGTACATGGAAACTGCAGGGGGATGCCCCCCCTGAGGATGGGGATGCTAAGGAAAAATTTCAAGGAAATCTCCTGGGTCTTTTCCCCCTCATATTCAGTGAACACTCTGGTTGTATTTTGTGTCTGGATTTGGAAAGGGAGTGGGGTGAGAAAGTGTGAGAAGCTGAGAGAAAGAAAGGAATCAAAGTGTTGACAAAGTAGTTCAACACTCGGCAGGAGTTTAATGGCAGAGAGCCGGGGCAGTGTGGAGCCGGGTGGGGGGAGGAAAGAGGTCAGCGCTGGGCTCTGCGTGCCCTGGAGGTGAGGGAGAAGGCAATAATGACTCCTGGGAAAAATAATATAAAGAGGTGAGAATCGTGGAGGCAGCTGGTCCTTGTTTTCCCGTGCCTTCACCTGTCAGAGGGGATTAACACCGACTGCATCCCATCCCTGCCTCAGCTGAATTCCCGCTGAGGGAGGGCATGGAAACCCTCAGCTGGGAAACGCTCTGTAATTGCTGTTATTTGATTAGGAAGGAGCCGTATCCGTTTCTCCCGGCGCAGGGAAAGGCTGGGAGCCCGCACGGGCGGCCGGCGCGCCTCGCCAGGCGGCAGAGGGTGCTCTGAGCCCGGCTACGCCGCTCCCGAGAGTTCCGTCCCCGCTCCGTCCCCGC
>NW_008236180.1:6057700-6114724 GCF_000691975.1 Corvus brachyrhynchos
CGCTCCGTCCCCGCTCCATTCCCCCTTCCATCCCCGCTCCGTCCCTCCCTGTCCCCCCTCAGGGAAACACAGCCCTGCCCAAACCACGGCCCGCGGTGGGGGCAATTCTCTTCTGCTTAATGCGAAGTATGAATTATTCATTTGCTGACTGCTAAATAATAGAAAGTGGGAGGGGGAGAAATGGGGATGTAGCTTAGATGATGTGGAAGGAAAAAAACCCCAAAACTCCAATTAAATAAATTAATTTAAAGGAAAGGAATGAGGAGAGAGCACGGTGTGCTTCAGTAGGCTTTGATCAGATTGGCTGCCCCACACTATTTATTTATGTATTTAAGTCTTTTTTGAGGGCACAGTCACTGAGTGGAACAAATGTCTGTGAGCTACAAGAGCAAAGACAGGTACAAGCTGAGGGAAAAAGTGCAGAAGAAAATGAAACTATCGATTAGAAAGATTTACAAACAGGACAGAAATGTTCAAAGGGAACTTCTGGTGATGGCAAGATGTAAGAAAATCAGCGTGAAGAAGCACAGTTCACACAGAATCATCCTTTTAACTATGGCCTCTTTATTTCCCCCCTTCTTTCAACTGTTGCAATTCCTGCAAGTTGCAAATGAATGAGGCTCCACGTGAGATGTTTTTGGAGAGGGTGGAGGCAAGCTGAGCCAGGAGCTGTGGATGCTGGAGGTAAAAAATCCCAACTATCCAAGGAATGTGCTTTGGGAGTTCGGGTCTGTGGGAGTTCGGGTCTGTGGGAGCAGGGCTGCAGAGCAGGGTCTGTCCGGGTTCTTGTCCCAGTCAACTTCACTGCTGCTTCCTGCCCTTACCCTAACGCTAACTCCTGCACATGGAGGAGCAGGCTGGTGAGGGCTTCCCAGCTGCCTGAATCCAGCCAGGATCCCCGTGGCTCTTGGCCCTAAATCCCAGTTAATCTGTGTTGAGCTGTGCATCAGTGCGATTTCCCTCCCCTCATCCATCAGTGAGGGATGCAGTGATGGAGAGAGATGGGTGCAGGGCCAGGCTGTGGGGACAGCAGTGGGGTGACCCTGCTTCCATCCCATTCACCCATCCAGCCATCCATCCATCCATCTACCCACCCATCCATGCCGCTGGCAGCAATTAGAGGGTTGAATCTACCCCTTTTCCCATCTCCCTGTGTGCCCAAGCCGCTGTAAACCTCCAAGATGCTCCCAAAGCCACACTCTAATGTCACCCTGTGGCTCAAGGGCTGGCTGGGCCCTGGCTGCCAGCCCTGTCACATCCCAGCCCTGTCACATCCCAGCCCTGGCTGCTGCATGGATTCCAGGTCAAACCACCCCACGGGCAGCGCGGTGTCAGGGAATTGCTGTTTTCTAGGTTGTTAAGTCCTTTGCTCTTTAATTCTTAGCCTCCTGAACACCCCCAAGGTATGTTATAATCACCCCAAAATGCAGCCACTAATTGTTTGGTGTCCCCGTGGGGGAGGAAGAGCAGAGTCACATTAAATCACAACAATCAAGAGCTTCTGCAACAAATGAACTCGAACCCGGTTGACAGGAGGAAGCCGCGGTGCTGCCTCGCGCTCCGTAAGGGCCGTGTTTAGTTGTAATCTTATTTGTAATCTAATCAATATGTTTACTGAAGGAAAGAATATCATCAAGTATTACTTTAGGACACTTAGGGGATGTGACACCGTTCACAACTCAAATGCAAACAGGTTTGTTGGCTGTGTTTGCTCACAGGAGGAACATGCTGTGTCCTAGCGGGGCTGGCAGAGGGGGTTGTGTGGGGAGCAGGGGGACCCCCTCTGCTCGGGGTGCCAGGGATGGGCTGTGCCTGAGCCCCTCCTCTGCTCCCCATCCCACCATCTCCATGTGAGTGCCGAGGCCCTTTCCCAGGCTTGTGGGCGGGCAGTTCCCTCCAATCTTCTGTGGCTGATGGTGAACCCTGCCATGTATCAAGCCCATGTGTCCTGTCCCATGAGCCTTTTTTTAGTGTTTGTGCCTTCAGGAAAGTTTGGAGGTTTTATTAAAAACTTATCACATAACATCCATAACAAAGAATTGGGGTCTAATGCACCCAGTGGAGGAGTTTCCCCCTTGCCCCAGGAAGTTAGAAGGTGCCTTTAACCTGAAACCTGAGGGTTATATGTATAAAAGTGTATATAATATTTTCCTTATAAAATTTTTATCCTGTCTAATGTATCCCAAAGCTCTTTAAAAGCTGAAAGCAGAAACTCTGGGGGTTTGGCTGCAGGTCAGGGGAGGGAGAAGGCTGCTTAGGTGAAAGCAGCCCCTGCAGACTGACAGTGAGGGGGGACACTGTGTCCCACCAGGGCAGAAACATCATCCAAGACAGGCAGGATGGGACCATTCCCATGGGCCTTGGACAGATGTGCCAAGATTCTGAAACATCTTTAGGGGTCCAGAGCCCATGGCATCACACAGACATGCCCCCAGACCACCAATGAAAAAACATATTACCTGTGAGTTAAACTGACAAGGAAGCTGGAAGGAAAATAAAAACAACAGGAAAAATAAGTGCTGCCTGTTCAATTACTTAAATTAAGACTTATTTGAAAGCTGTGTTTGCAGCAAACACCCACCCTCCCCTTTAGTTTTTTAAGAGTTGGGGTTAAGGTAAGGCTTAGGGTTAGGCTTGAGAGAGCCAAAGAGCCTGGAGCTCCAGGAACACTGGGGCTGGAAAAGGTCTGCCCAGATGATTGTGGCAAGGCCCCAGAGTCGCTGCTCCTTCACATTTCTGATCTGGAAACCCATGGTGGTGAGTTTACAGTTAGTCTTAGTTTCAGGCTCTAGTGAATTGAGGTGGGAGGGGGGTAAGTCCAATAAACTCCCCATTGCTGTTTGGGAACATGTTTAATTAATCAGGTAGGAAAAGCCCCTTCATGCACTGCTTCCAGACCAGACAGCATCAGCATATCCCCTGCCTGTGGGACAAGGCTCCTCAGGATGTCCAGTGGGGCTGGGGAGGGGTTTGGGGTGTAGAGCAGAAGGCTCCAAGAGCTTCTCCCTGTGGAGTGCAAGGGTCACTGCCAACCTTGCTCATGTGTTTTTCCTGCTTGCCTGACACTGATACTGCAGAGAAATGGACTCACCCCTTGTGTAGACCAAAGGAAAAAATTCACCACATCTCTCCCTGTATGCACCTCATGGGACCAAACCTAGTCCTGGGAGAGGTCCTGCTGGGGGGCCGGAGCTGGCCATGCCTTGGTGGAATTCCAGCAGCTCTTGTGGTGGATGGACTGGGCTGACATTTGCTGGCAAAGCTCAGTGGCTCTCTGGCATTGCTGTGACTGCAGGGGCTTGGCTCTGGCTTTTCCACCTATGCAGCCAGTGAAAAACAACCCAGGAAAGGGGGAAAGACTGAATGAACTGGTCAAAACATCCTTAAAATGTCATTTTCCATGGTGGGAGGGAGGCTGTGTGTGAACGCCTGGGAACTGAGGCCATGCACACCCTGGGCATCATCTGTGTGTCCTGTGTATCGCCCAGGGTGCATCGGGTTAAACTTTGGAACAGGGAAATGGTGGAGTCACCAGCCCTGGAAATGTTCACAAAATGAGTAAATGTGGCACTTCGCACCATGGTTTAGTGGGCAAGGTGGTGTTTGGTTGGACTTAATGATCTTGGGGGTATTTTCCAGGTTTAATGATTCTGTGATTCTATGAATGCATCTGCTGCTGCTCCGTGTGGAGCTGGCACAGGGCTCCTGAGGTGGCTTTTTGTGGGATTTTCGTGATGTTTTTCTTGGAAGTGGCATGTTTTTTTTGAATAACATAAAAAGTGATTTAAAATAGAGCCCACTCATCACAGATGACAGGGTAGTTACAAAACCCAGTGTTTCAGGAGAGAAATGCCAACACAACAGCCCAGAGGCACTTGGAAAAGCCAATGGATAAAGGGTGGGCGGCTGTGCTGGGGCTGGTGCCTGGCACCAACCAGGGCTGGGAAGCTGCTTCCCCCTGCCAGGGAATAGGGGCAGCAGGGTGGGGGATGGCATTTCTGGCACAGGGAAGTGAGTCCAGGTGCCTTTGGCTGCACAGGGCGGGTGTGTGGGATGTGGACTGGGAGCAGAGGAGAAGCATGAGGGGTGGGTGGGTGTCCACCAAAGCCTTGTAGGGATGCTCCAGGGCTGATGCCCCAGCCAGGACACCCCCTGCCAGCTGCCATCTCTCCACAAAAGTAGAGTGAATGCTTTGGCAGCTCATCCCCCTGCACATTTGGCTGCTGATGCTGCCTGAGCCATTGGGTGCAAGCCTGAGGGTGCTGGTCCCTTAATTTAAGGGATACTGGAGGGGAAAACACAGGAGAGGTGTGTTGTTTGTTTCAGGGATGTTTTTCCAGTAGAATTGCCAGAGGCAGGTGGCTCATATTCCCCTTTGCTGGCTCAGACATGCTCCACTTCCTTCAAGCTAAGTCTGCTGCTGGAACGGGGCCCTACAACCGTGAGGAATCCGTGAGGAGCCGCTGGCATCCCATTCGAGGCAGAGCTCGGAGCTTGTCTTCCTGCTGCCTGCAAGCAGGGAGCAGTGTCCCCACGCTGGTTTCTCTGCAAACCTTTGGCTGGTGTGTGGTGACACGTCCCCGTCAGAAATGCTGTTCCTGGGTGCTCTGACCACTGTCCCTCTGTCCCTCTGTCCCTGCCCATCCTCATAGCATGGATGCTTTGCTGCTCCCACACCCACGGACTGGGAGGAATCGCCCGGAGTCCGGCGAGTTCTCCTGTGCAGGGAGAGGGCTTTGCTTTCATTCTGTTATTATCAGATAGACTGAGTCACACTGAGATAAATCCTGCAGATATTACAGTCTGTGTGTGCCTGAAAAAAGATGTGTGTGGATGTTAACACTGCCAGGTGTCACCATGCTATGAGGGATGTTGTGGAAATAGAAATGGAGAAAATATAATAGATACTTCAGATTTCCAGCCTTAATAGCCTTACAGCACATCTAATTATTATATATCTATCACATCAATATACTGCAGCACTCGTGGTATTTTTATTTAGCTCCATCTGGTGTATGATAACACGCTTCTGGTACCAAAACAAGCATGAATTGGAAAGGAATTTAATACATAGCTCTGCAGAGAAGTCCCTTAAAACATCCTAAACCAAGCACGTGTCATGCAAAACCAATACTGCAGTTTGGACAGAGAAAGCACTTCTGAGTGAAAAGGAGGGTTGTGAGCAATTAGAAGTACACCCAGGCAGACACTGCTCCAGGTTTCTTGCCTGTAGCCTGCAAATCCAACGTTGATGCTGTGTTTGCTGATCTCCCAGCATTTAGTGTGTATTCCTGGGAACAGAGGTGTGGGATGATTTCAGGTTTTCTTTAGCTTTGAGAGAGATATAGGGGTGAAAAGGGCAGGCACAGAAGCACTGGAGACTGATGGTTGAGAGGGGAAGGGGCCACCAAAACACCCTGTGGATGTGGGAATGGTGGGAAGGAGAAATACTGAGCCCTGCTCACTGAGGGCTCCTTCGCCAAGACATTCTGAATTCCTCACCTGTGTGGAAATCCCTTGATGGGAAAACCAACAAAATAAATTCCCTGCTTGCTTTCCCCTCTGTTCCCCAGGCGAGCGGCAGTGGTGAGTGGATGTGCCAGACATTGCGGCCCCATTAACTGCCATGGAATAACACTGGGGAACACATTTTAAGAGGGAGAAAAGGGGCTTTGTGAGGGGAAAAATCCATTCCCCAGCTGTGTGATGTGAAGGAAATGATGCATATGCTGCCAGCATCCCTTGCTGGGGAAACCACCTGCAAAGGCCTGGGATACACCAGTGCCGAAATCCTCCTTCCTCTGGCTCTTGCAGAGATTCACCTTCGCTCTCCCAGATGAGCCCTAGAAAAGGTAATTGCATTGAACAACTCCAGTAATGAACTCCTGGTCTGCAGAGAATCAGTTTATAGCCAGGCTGGCCATGAGCAGGTGTTAAAAACCTGGCTCCACCTGGCCCCAGGTGCCCTTGGGGTGTGTTGGCACCGTGCAGTGACCCTCCAGGCTTTGGGGCTGCTGGAATGGAAGCACTGAGGAAATAGGGGCTGTGGCTGTGCCATGGAGGAACCCCGTGAGGCTTCCAGGGGCTGCTGGTGACACAAGGTGAAAGATGGAGGTGATACAGGCAGGTGAGTGAAGACCTCCCCACTTTGGCATCTGTGAGTTCAAGTGGAGTTTTCCAAGGAAATCTCCCTCTGCCTCAGTAGCAGCACATCAGTGACCTCACAGACCCCAGCTTTGAGGCTGGGAAGGACAATCACAAGCTCCTACATAGAACTGACCTGCAGCTCCGTGCAGCTGGTCCCGCACCAGAGGCAGGGATGTGCCTGACTAACCTGTCCCACAGCAGAGGGCAGGGGAGCTGTGCTATATTTACTGCTGGATTACTTTTAATCATATGTTTTCCTCCAAACAAAGAATTGCCAGCTCGGTACTTAGAGATCAATGCATTTTATTTATCATCTCCAGGCAGGCACTGTTTCCTATTAATGTTTTCCACACTTTACAGTCTAATTAAGGTCATCTGCCCAGCAGAATCCTGCTGTGTGTGTTTTAAACTACTGCATCCAATTATTTCTTTTAAACCTTGCATGGAGTAGCCTGTGTCTGACCAGCAGGTCCCTGCTGCAGGCTGGAGGCTCAGCATTGGCTCCCTCCTGCTCCTGCGCAGGAGTCAGCACATGTGGGGACAATGCGCATGGTCTCTGATGCTTATTTTTTTGTTTTGTTTGTTTAAGATTTGGGAGCTCAAAAAAAGCCCTGAAAACTGCTTGACACTGATCCAGACTTTTAGCATGAGCAGCACCAGGGTCTCTTGCTGTGGTGTGACCTCTGAGCAGTGGGAAAGTCCCCCCTGAGCCCAGTCCAGACACACCTGAACTGTGGTTCATCTCCTGCAGTTTTCTTTGATATGGTCCCCACGCTCCCAGCACTGGTTTCATGGAGCTTGGCTCTGTGTCACATCTAATTTCACTGCAAATAGCCTCAAAATTCTTTGAAAGGCACAGCTTCCCCTAAACAGATTGTGGGACCCGCACCTACCTCCCTGCTACCTTTAAATCAAACTTCTCTGAATATATTACACCGCAGAGCCATATGTTCAGTGCCACTTCCCTCGGTGTGTCATGTAATTCATCAGCTATAGGCTCCCCAAGATATATGGACATTGCCAAAAAAAGGGAATGCTGGACCAGACCTCCTCCCTCTTCAGCAAAAATGTGCTTTCAGCTGGCTGGAGGAGAGGGAGGGTGGGAGTGGGTTTGAGGTGTGACTACATGCAGGAAAATCCCTTAAATTTTGTTCTGCAGACCCCATCCTGTGAGTGCTGTGAGGAAAATCCTTCAGCCCTGTCCCACCCAGGATTTTTCATGGCTTTCAGTCTGCATTTCCATGTAACACTCTGCTGGATAAAGAAATTGGAGTGTGTTGAGCAAAAGGCATCAAGAGCATCAATAAATTTTTGCTGCCATGGGGGGACAAATACACTCCATTCCCACCTGAGGAGAATGGGATCTGCTAAACCACTGGCAGGTTTCATCTTCATCAATAGGAACAGACTCAGAGGGACCATCAGTTCCCTGTCCCCATGGTGCATCCTGCTCTTCTCCTGGTGTCCCCATCCTGGGATGGGCATAGAACAGCTTGGGTTGGAAGGAGCTTTAGGGGTGAGGCTCTCCCGGGTTCTATTTTGCAGCCTCCTTTATCCCACCTTGGGTTTTGCACCTTTGGCTGGGGCTGCCAGTGCATTTGGGGATGCTCGGTGTCTGCGGAGGTGCCAGACCCCAGAATGGCCCCGGGAGCTGCCTGGCTCCGTGCTCAGCCCCGTGCCCAGCCCCGGCTACAGTGCTGGGGGCACTGCCAGGCCCCTCCGAACGGGCACCGCCGAGTGCAATTACGGCTCTGGAATGCACTTTCCTGTGAATCCCTTCCAGGCCCAGCTAATATATGCTCTGATATTGGCATTGCTCTCACTAATATTCCTGCCAGCGAATTCTCTGCTCTGCTTGAATATTCATGGGAAGCGAATGTGAGGAGAGGAACAGCCTAAATGAGGTGAGTTCGTTTAAAAATTCAGCTTCCAAATTCAGTGGCTATTTCTTGCAGCACTCACCCAAGCGTTAGCTCCTATACTATTAATTTCAGCCTGTGTTTCAGACTTCTGAGCAAATTTTCTGTGTCTTTCCCTCACTGGATCTGCAAACTCTTTCCTCCCTCGAGATCTGTAGCTTTGTATAAAAACAGCAACTCTCCTTGATGAACTTTGCAGTCAAAGGATTTGTTTTCCCTGACTTTTATTTAAATTATTCTGCCTTCACCTCCCCATGCATAGTTCAGAGCCTGTGGTGGCTCTGTGCTGGGACTGAAACGATTCTTGCTTAGGCAAACTCTCATTTGGACTTGTCAAAGGAGTTCGGTGTGTTTGTAATTAAGTGCCTCTCACACCTTCTTTAACCTCGCTTACAAGGAGTCGAAGCATTAGAAAAGCCTGCAAGAGGCAGGAAAGACTCATTTGCACCTTGAAATGCCAATGTTTTGGGAGATCAATGCTGTCGGTATGGAACAAAACTATAAGCAACTTTCAAGTACTTTTTTACATGTAGTGTCTCCTTTGCATATTGGATTAATGTCTGATTATATGGTGACTAAGGTGTGAGATAATAGGAAAGCAGCCTCCAAAGCATTAACTCCTTCACACGTGCCGTGGCTCGAGCCCAGCTCGGCTCTGCTTTCTTGTGCTTCCTCTCCCCTAAATATAATCACACCCGACCGGATGACGGGAAAGAAACGCTACTGTTACAAAGCCGAGCGTAGGAAGTTTAGACTGTATCAGAATTAGGGTAATTAGTGTTTGCATTAGGCTGTTTCGCAGCCCTACAACCGGTTCCACGGCAGGGAGGCAGGAAGCGCTGCTCTTCTCTTTCCCCCAGGAGGTGACACCAAGGCAGGATGACCACCTGGCCTGAGCCATCCTACATCCCTGTCCACAGTGAGCTGGAACGGAGCAATCCCACACTTTGCCCAGCTGCCACTCTGCTCACAGCACTGCTGGGGTCGGCAGAACCAGGTACCTTGGTAATCATCCGTGGGCCACTCGTGAAAAGCTGTGAAATTTCCAATTAGCCTGGAAAAAAATGTAGATAAGCGTGTAATTCTCAGCCCAAATTAAATCAAGCGTCCAAGCATGCTCTTCCCTCACTGCTGTGCTTCATCCACTACCACCACCTCCCCTCTGCATCCTTTAGCACAGCACATTTTTCCTTATAATTGGTGGCAGACTTTATCCTTGGAGTTTAAACTTTGCTAGCGGATGGGAGGAAGGGGATGTCTTCTTTATTTGATTTAGAGAAGGGCTTTGCTGCTGGGAGGATCTAATGCATAAGCTTTTTGGGGGTTCCATATCCACTGCCAGGGCTGTGTCAGATTGGCTTTGGTCTGATGCAGCAGAGGAAAGCAGGAAGCTTAGTTTGAGATACTGGGAGGGAGCCCTGGGCCTGGCTCGTTTGGGAAGCTCTGCCATAGGGTTTACATTAGAAACATGTTGACGCTGCTGAACATGGAAAACCAAGGGAATACTAATGGTCCATTCATTAAATATCTCAAAGTCCATTTAGGATCCCATAGAGACCCTGAGTAATTAGAGTTCAGGAGGCAAACTCCTGCTGTTGAATATGCAACAGTGAATTTGTTTGTCCAGCCTGCTCCGGTGAGGGACATCCCCCCTGACAGATGCCACCAGGAGGAACAGATCCCAGGGTTCCTGTGCTACCAACAGCTCCCAGACAAAGCCCAGGAGATGCTGGGCACGACAAATTGGAAAACCTGTTACAAAAATAAAGAAGTGATGCATCAGGCCGTGGCTTGCCCCACCAGAGCAGTGTTTTGGGCACTTGGTGGCATTTATAGAGGTAGACACAGAAACTGTCCTCACTCAGCACGGACCATCCTGTCCTTCCCACCTAGAGTGTCTTTTCCCAAGGCTTTCTGATGATTCCACCTTTCAACATTTAGCAAACAAAATTCAACAGACCCTTTTTTGTTTGCTTCTATCCCCATATAAAACTGTGAAAAACGTCCAAATCACAGGGATGGCCAGGGAGCCTGTTCCACCCCTGTTCAGTCGCTTTCCCAGTTGCTTTTCCAAAGAAATACTGATCAATTATTTTTCTGTTTATGCAGCAATTGCTCCTAATTGCTGCCTCCATTGTGTGCCTTCTGGTTTGGAGCATTTTTAATGGGAGATTTGTGCTCATCTTGAAAGGATGCTGGCTTTAATGATCAGGGAGAGCATCAGTGAGCTGGAAGTTCACAAAGCAGTGCCCTTATTTCTGATTTCCAGTGTGAATTTCTCCCGTCTGCGGCTCCTGCAATTTAATACTGAGGGGAACCCAGAGCTGGGCAGAGAGGTTTCAGGGTGGGAGGTGGTTCATGTGTACCAGGGCAGGTGGGAGAGTCAGGCAGACATGGAAATTATAGACCCATAGAACTATTATGGTTGGAAAAGACCCCCAAGCCCAACCTTTGAATGGGCACCACCATGCCCACTAAACCATATCATGAAGTGAATGCTGATGTCTACAGCAAGGACTGGACAGGAGCTGGACTCGATTCCTGTGGGTCCCTTCCAACTCAGGATGTTCTACGAGCCCTTTGCTCCACCACAAGCACAATGCCTCCGGCAGCTCTTCCACTTGCTGCAGAGGCTTGGTTTTGCTTCAGCTTTTATGTAACAGCAGGAGAAACCCAAATCCTCTGAGAATGGGTCCTGTGCCCAAAAAAGTTTGTTTTGAGCCAGGTGGGAGCAAGGTCACCATGTCCCAAGCTGGTCTTTGGCAATGAGAACAAGAGTCCTGTTGGGATTGCCCAGTGAGACAGCCAGCAGGGATGGCTGTGGGCCATGGCTGGGACAGGATTGTGATGGATGTCTCTGTGGGCTCCACAGGGATCAGCCAGGCACTCTGGATGGAGGCACAGGGCTCCTCAGCTCAGGGATGAGCTTTCTGCTGGAGAGGGCTGGAGGAGACCTCGCCCTCATGACCCACTGCTTTCTGCAGCTGTGGGTCTCATTTGGTGGGGTGGATTTGGACATGGAGCTCTGGTGATCGTGTGACAGTGAGAGGCTGGGGAGGGCTGCAGGAAGGGACTGGTGCTCTTACCCGTGTGCCAAAGGGCCACTCCTGCAGCCTCACACCCTGATTTTCTTGTGGAACTCCACAGAAATGGGAATGATTTTGATTAGATGGGTTTGGGTTTAGCTTTGATCCTGTCAGCAGAGACAGGAGAATGATGGAAAGAGAAATGAGTGCAAAGAAAGGAGAGGGGAGGAGGGAAACACCGTCAAGATGGTCTTGACAGACAGGGAGGAGGTGAGGGATGTGGCAGGAGGTTTCCCACTGCTGCTCAAATAGGCAGAGGGAGGAGAGGAGCTCAGGCTCCTTTTCAGGGAGAGCTTTCTCGTAAACCTAAGCTGCGATTTCCATTGGTACTGTCAGATCAGCCCCAAAACATTGGCAGGAAGGGCAGTTTGACATCAATTACTGCAGCCCTGTCTCTCCCTGGCCTGGCAGCAGCCCGGGGAGTGCACTTTGGAGACGGATGTGTTTGACTCACAGACGTGATGCAGAGCAGAGTATTAGGCAGTGCACTGAGTTTGGTGCTGCTGCTATTTTAGTGGAAACCAAGAGCCTGGACAAGCTGAATGGCTTCAGTGAGCAATGCACTGCCCAAATCCCTGTTGGTGGGGCAGAGATCCACACGGCTGCGGGGAGCTCTGGAAGTCACAACTGCAGCACTCAGGATGTGGGGACAGAACCGGCAGGGGCTGGCAGTGGGCAGTCTCCATCTCAGAGCCACTGCCTTGTGCTTTATCAAATCATCCAAAAAGGCAGTGTCAAGTAGCTCTAGGTGTGCAATTCCTCTGGGAACTGGAGGATAAACAAGCCCAGTGCAAGGCAATATCAGCCCTCCCTCCTGACCTTGCTCTCTTTGCTGGGGAGTGCTGTGTGTGGGGTCTCACCAGCACCTTCCTCCAGCACGAAGCCCAGGGTTATCCTGCAGCTGCCACTATCCCACCTCCCAGTTGCCCTCCCCGTCCATGGTGGATCCCAGAGGATGAAGCAAAGCTTGTCTGGATCAGATCTTTTTGTGAACACAGCCCTGATACCCCCACACTTTAATACAGCACTTCCTGCTCTCTGTTGGAGGTTCTGTAGTGGAGGCCTCTAAAAAAAGCAGAATTTTTGGCATTATTTACAGTTAAAGAGATTGGGTTTGACACATTTATGGCTGAGATGGTAAATATGACTTATGGCAAATCAATTTACTGCATTTGACTGTGACATGGGCACTGCCAGGGATTTGATTGGGAATTGATGGGGTTATTTGCCAGAGGGCTGGGAGATGCCATCGGCATCACGGTTGTCCAGGGCCCAGGCTGGAAAATCATGATTCTTGCAGCATGCTGAGAGCTCAGCCCATCCTGGCCCACCCTGCCATGCCCTTCCTGCTCTTCCCAAACCCTGGGAATCACCATAGGACACTGTGATGAGGCTGATGCTATCCTTCTGTGCCGAGCTAGCATTTTCATAGCTTCGCCAAACTTTTGGGTTTGTTTTCCATCCCTCCTCCTTTTCCTTGGAGTCCATTTGGATGTCTGAAAACAGAGATGTAGAAAACTGAATTTATGCTACAAGGAGGAGCAGTAGAGATAAGGGGAGGGGGGTGAGGGAGGAGCTCAAAAGGCAGCTTTTTTTTATTTTTTTAGAACTTTTCGCTGATGGCAAGTGGTAAGCATGTTTTATTTATGTATTCCAAGATCCGCCAGCATTGTGTTTTTCTCCTGACTGATGCCTTGGCTGCAATGACAGCTTACACCGAGCCGGCTGTGCACGAGCCTTATTTACCCTCCACAGATGCCTCCCCGAGCCTGACAGTGAATTATTCTGCACCTTGAACTGCTCCTCAGTTAATGCAATGCAAATTTGGCTCCTTTGTTAAAAAGTTTTAGGGGTTTTTTTTCCAAATGTGTGGATTATTTTTTCAAAGCAATGGGGCTGGAGGCTTTTCTGAGACGGTAAACATAAGGCATCTTACAAAATTTTAGTGAACTCTACCTTCCACCTGCCTTGCTGTTCCCTGACTATGGTGGGGTGGTGCCTGTGTTAGGTGAGAGCTAAAGGATGGTGAATCCTTTCTCCCTCCTCTTGCTGCTGGAGAAGACATGGGTTTTGCCTGTGAGAGCCTCGCTGTGCATTCCCAGTGCCTGCTCTTCTTTCCTATGACATTTGTGAAAACTCATTTGTCTGCTTGTCTCCAAAACACTTCTTGGGGTGGCCAAAACCAGACCTGAGCAAAGACCAAGGTATGAAATTAGAGAGGAATTAGAGGGTGCTCACTGCAAGCTGCCAGGCTCCGTAGGAGATGCTCATTCCGTGTGTCCACGAGCACACGTGTGTGTTCAGGAGAAACTTTCACCACCAGGAAAGTTCATGCCAAGGCTGCTTTGCTGGCTCCAGGCAGCTCTTCCTGACAGAGCATGGCTTCGGCCCTGCTTCAATCCCAGCTGGGGAGCTACTTTGGCAAAATCATAGCTAAACAATGTTTTTAGCAGCGTGTGGTATGGAAGGCATCCAGGATTATGGTTTTCCAAGGTAACAACTGAAGGAAAGAAAAAAAATGAAAAAAGAAAAAGAAAAAAAGTAAGTCTGAGTTTTTGTTAAGTAATTAAAGAATTCTGGGTTGCTGGAAAGCCCCAGGGCTGTGCTTCTGTGGCTGATCGGAGTCTTTGTTTGCACAAGGCTGGTAAACAATTTGCAGTTCTTGGCAATAACCTGAATTATATCCCACAAAAAAAAAAAAAAAAAGAAGTTGAAAATGCTGGGTTTATATCATTATTTCAGGGCAGGGAGAGGAATGAGGGAGGGACTTCTGATGGGCTGGCTTTCACTGAGGTCTGTGCAGAGGTGCCCTCACTTCTCTAGCTCCATCCATGGGATGCTTTTGGGTAAATAAATAAAGTTCAGCAAGAGCAGAGAGCCCAGGATTCCGCAGGACAGGAGTTCCTTCCCTCAGACTGGGTTTAGCCACTGATTTAAGCAGGGGGGCTGGCTGCAAAAAGCATTAATATGCTCCCTATGTACCCTGGCTGTGTTCACAGCCGGGAGATTTGCATGTGAAATCTCTGCTCCTGGAGCCTCTACACCCACATCCTTAATTAAGCAATGCCACATGTTTCTGCTCTATAGGATAAGTGAATATATGCAATTCCAATGCACAGGAGAGAATTTTGTAATGATTTTGCTGTTTGTTTAAGCGAGGAGGAAGTTTGCTCGGTGGGTTTGCCTGACCGCCAGCTACACTTGGTTGGAAAAATACATAAATAAAAGCAGGATGCAATTTCCCATCTGGGGTGAGCTGCCAAGACAGTGCCTTCACTGGCACGTGGGGAGAGCTGGACATCACGGAGGCCATAGCCCTGCTCCCATCTCCTGCTGGCAGGGCCAGGGTTAGCCCACATCCAGTGGTCAGCATGGCTTTGGGTTGGGGCACGCTCAGGGGAAGGGGAAATGGGAAAATTGGAATAAAACCAAGCAGCACATGTAAAATGCCCCTGTCTTGCCCAGCCCTCTGAGGGTGAGGTTTGCAGGGGAGGATATGGGAGCACATGCCCCTGAGCTGGGGATGGCTGTAGGTGTTTCTGCTGCCCCATGTCCCTGTATCCCATCACGCTGTCACCACAGGGTCCCCACCAGTGCCTGGCCTGCCTGCCACGGGGATCCTGCCTCAGGGATGGGATGGCAGGCAGGAGGACGCTCACTGCATCTCCTTCAGTCCTGAAAATGCATTGGGAAACCTCCATGGACCCCTCCTAGGAGGAGATGCTATTAGGAGGGCCTAATTTTTAAATCCTGTTGACTCTGCCCAACGTTGGGTCAAGTGGAGCTTGCTAGCGTGGTAAAGACCACGCTCTCCATGGCCTTTGTGAAGTCACAGGAGATATTTTTTTATTAGCCACAGCCACTGAGACAGGAAAAGAAGCTTCAGAAGAGGCACCCTTCCTTGTCGTGCTGCGGGAAAGATTATCTGAATTAACATGAGCTCCTTGGCTATTAAACGGAAATGGGAAGAAAATTCTGCAGTGACTGCTAAATTGCGTGTCAGCAGAAAGGGGAAAAAGCAACGTGTGTCATTCCTATTATCATCTCAAAATCCATCTTCCCTCTACATGCCATGACGGTGGATAATCCCCCATACAACGCCTGCATTGCTAATATTTGCAGGGGCAGAATTCCTACTTTGGGAGAATTTTGCTCTGCATATCTTATCCCCCACCTTGAAGATGTGGTCTGAGATGATTGGAAACGCTGAACACGCTGTTCCTGGGGGTTGAGTTTTGCCACTGGCGGCAGCAAACTGGCCTCTGAAGTCCAAGGAATCAAGAGATTATTGGAATGCCAAGTCACTGCCTGTGTGTCCCCGGGTGCTGTGTGCCTGGTGTGGGTTAGACCTGCTGACAAGGACAAAGGGTCTTTTCAAACGGGAAAATGGTGCCAAGTCCAGCCAGGGTGAGGGGAAAATGGCAAATGTTTGTACCCAGGGCTGCAGGAGCACATCTTCAAAATGAAAAAGAGAATCTGCGCTGCTTCTTTATCACCTGTGGAAAAGCACAGAGATCAGACAGGCATGCCAGGGCATGATAAATTTTGCAGCATCTGCACTTTTTTAACCCCTTGGTTGCATGGGATGTGATCAGGTGTTTTTCTGTGGTGGGTTTAGATGTGAAATGAAGGTGGTGAAGGGGTCCCTGCTGCCGAGATGGGGCTGCATCTCCCGCAGCTCCTCCTCAGGGATGGGGACTTGGGGCTGTTGGTGACACAGCCCAGCTCCAGCTTCCTGCCCTGTAGGTTTGTCATGGTCATTACCAAAGTGGCATGGGGTGGATAGGCTCATGCTGGTGGGAATTTAAAGCAGGGCATCACAAATGAGTGATAATGTGCAGTTTGTCAGCCTTGGCAATGAGCCATGGCCTGCCACAAGTCTGCTTTCCAGCAGATGTCCCAGTGGGTTGAGGGAAGTGGTAGCTGTGATCTTGGTCACAGCTTTGGTTTTCCAGGCCAGGCTTTGGTGCTCTTATGGTGAAAGTGGGCTGTGTGTGCCAGGTATCACTAAATGGGCAGGTTTTGGATACTGCTGTGTGTGCCTTGGCTTTGCATTACCACCCTCACAACAACTCATTGGCTGTGGGAGAGGAGCTGGGATGGGTTTGTTTGCAGCTGAGGAGTCAAGACATGGGAATGAAGTGAGTGATGGAGAGCCAGACCTTGTGTGTGCATGCCTTTGTGTATGGCATGGAAAAAATCTGGACTAACTCCCTCCTTGAGAAAAACAAGCTCAGCACTAATAAATCTCCCCCTCCATGGCCCCATCCCACTTTGCCTGACAGGTACAGGAGCATGGGGATGCCCAGGAGGAGAAAAGCACAGAGGGGATGTGATCAAGGGTGAAAAAGCCAAGCTAATGATGTAGACATTTGCGCAGAGGTTAAAAATGAAGCAATAAAACCTTTACACAAACTTCCAAATGCTTCAGCAGCCACACGCCGCAGCTCAGAGCAGGGAATAAATAAGGGAAGGTGCAGGCAGGCAGAGGGAGGCTGATAGAGCCATCACTCCTCAGTGGTAGCCTGAGAAATATGTCCCCATGGTGTCCCCATAGCCACTGAGGGGAAGGAGTGGAGAAGTGGAGGCTTGGCGTGTCCTAATGCCTCCTGATGGGTTTGGGCCATCCTATGGGGAGCAGGAGGGATGAAGCTTGAGCTGAATTTGCCAGGTCTCTTTGGCATGCAGCTTGCAGGGTGGGTTTATATTCCCTGGCAGCCTGGCAAGGGGGAATTGTAGCCTGTGTGTGGGATGGAGGACTTACCGACCACCCTTTCAGAAGGGGGGTGCAGGAGGGACACATCCCACTTGAATTTGAGGAAAGGTGAGAAGCAAACAGGGGATTCTGGGGTCTCACGACTTTTCTGCTCTTGGATGGAGGGGAAGGGCTCAGCCAGGGCTGGGAGCCCGGGGGGCTGCAGGGTGCTCTGCAGAGGGGTGGCAGAGGCTGTCAGGTGGCCCCATCCCCATATCCCCATATCCCCATGGGTGCAAACACCTCCTGTCCTGGTGATGCCTGGACAGCAGTTCCCCAGCTGTAGGGCAGCAGGGTCTTCCCTGGGATTTGGCTTGTGGAGAGGCAAATTCAGCCCATGTCTGGTGCAGTAATGCAGGGCTCGATGCTCAAAGGTTGAGTCCAGGTTGGTTGGGTTAAGTCCAAAACTGGTCCAAGATTAAGGTGTGTGCAGCACTTAAGGTATTCTCCATAGATCCAGCTCTTCCTCTTGTGCAGGGATCACCTGAAAAGCTGGGCAGGATTTCTGTGCAGAGGGAGAAATGTGTGTATGGTCAGGCATCAAAATCCCACGAGCTCAAATGCCGCAGCACCTGCTCCTGGAATAAGGTTCACCAAATGTGAAGGGAATTCCCACGTGTGTGCAGCTGATGGTAGGAACCACTGTTATCTTCCAAAAGGCTTTAAGTGGCTCAGGGTAATGGGGCTGTTTATATCCTCTTGGCCTAGGGGAGGTTTGAGCTTTATCCTGCCTTGTGAGCTGGAGAAATTTGTGTAGCTAACTTTCTGATCTTTGGGCTGACTTCCTCTCCTTTGCCTGCCTTCAGGAGACTGTTTCCCTCAATTCCTTCCCCAGCACCATTTCACTGCACCCTCCTGCCCTGAAAAGATTTGATCACTGCTATAACAGAGGAGAGCAATGATGAAAAATGGTATTTTCTGAGCACATACCTGTTACTAAGGCTGGTATATGGGAGATCCTTCAGCCCTGCCTTTGGTTTGGCTGTGTCTGGAATGAGGGTGTTTTGGCGACGAGATGAAGCCCAGTTAAAGCCCAGCATTTCACTGGTCCACAGCAGCTCTTCATAGTGGACTCCCCCACAAAGATGTTATCCACAGGGCAGGGAGAGCAAGGAGCAACTCCTGGGAGGACAGGGACGATGCCACTTCCTATCTCCCAAGGCTTTCATTCTGTTTGCACTGACAACAGGCTTTTCTTAGCTGTGTCTCTGATTAGAGGTTCATCATGAATTTCCAAAGGCAGAGACCTGCTGCTGGGAATGCCCTTGGACTTCCCAGGTGGGTGCAGCCTCCCTCCTCCCATCTTGCTGGACTTTCTGATGGTGAACCAACAGCCACAGACATTGTCTGTGTCACTCTGGTCCATGGGGAAAGCCCCTCCTGGCATTGCAGCCAGGAGCTCTGGGTCATCCTGCCCTCACTGTTCTGGAGCTCCTGACTATGAGCCACATTCAGCACTGCTTGGAACCTTTGCTTTATAAATGAGTGTGGAAAAGGAATGTGAGTGTGTTGCAGCTTCCTAGGAAGTTGTTCTGCAGCCTCTGCAGATGAACTCATGGTCTCCTTAGCTTAAGGCCTGGGTAAAGAACTAATTATTTGGACCTAAGCTTAAATCTGTATCCACAAAGATGGATTTGTGACTCTTGCCAGCTTCCCCTAGAGGATCGCAACCTCATTTTGTTCCTCATGAACTTCTGCTGAGGTGTAAAATAACAACAATCTTGAGAGCTAAAATCGCTGAAGGATGGATTAAATTATAATGCAATCAGTCCAAAAGACCTTCTGTCTGCAAGGAGCAGCATTAGGCTGTCCCAGAGCAGGCAGCCTGTCAGGATTACCCAGCCTACTCTGGCTTTGTCTCCACCAGGAAACTGCTTTTCCTGGGCAGTGCAATTCCATTATCATCTGCTGAATGCTCCTCAGGAGTCCTGGCATCACCCTGCCCAGGGCAGGACTCACTCTGAGAAGGGTTCTATAAACCCACGACATAAAAAGGACAGATGGCAATGAATATTTTGAGGTCTGCAGCACATTCCTGGGGAAGGATTGCTTCTGACCTGCCATCTCCATGCAGACTTTAAATTGTAACTTGAGCAGAGAGCCCAGTCTGGAGTCTGTTAATATGTGTTTGGAGAGGATTTAGCATAGCAGGGCTCCAATCCCCACTGAGATTTTTGAGAATAAGCTCCTATAAATAACTAGGATGGAGCCCATGGGATGATTTTCAGACATTTGAAATACCCTGGCCCATGGCCTGGCAGCCCTCGCACAGCTCGGGGAGCAGCTGGGAAAGCAGGAGCTGCCTGGCTGCTCCAACCCTGCTGGGTCCTGGCCTGGTCCCCACTCTGCTGAGCCCTCACCCCAGCGGGTGACATGCTGCTCCTCCAGATGCCCCGTGCCACCACGTCTCACTGGCAGGAGGAACAGGGCTTATTTTGGGACTCTGAGCACCTGGTGGGATGCTGGACAGCGACCTCACAGCAAACAAGGCATCCCACAAGTGCCAGTGCAATAGATGTGGAGGCCCTCATGGTTCCTTGTAGCTGGCTGCAAGGCCTCTTGGAGGTTTTATCCCTCTTCAGGGCAGGTTTAAGACCTCTTTTCCTGCCTGAACAAAGGTAACAGGGGCTTAATTACCTTTCTGGCTTTGTCCAGTTTAGCTTCTCTTTGTCAACGAGTTCAGCTGTCTGTGAGGAGCAGGGGGAAGCAGGCAAGGGGGATGCAGGCAGAGCACAGCTGCTTTTGCTTAAGAAACCCTGCTAAAAAGACATCTATTTGGAAATAACCCAGTGTTGCCCTCTGCTCCGTGCTCAGCCTGCTGGGAGCCTCTGTGTTGTGGGCTGTGCTCATTAGGATGCTTTGAGAAAAGTGGTCCTTGAGGACCCTGCCCTGGTACTCCCCTGCAGAAGGTAGGCTCAGCCTGGACGTCACCTTTTGTCCATTCACCTTTGTTTTTAGGCAATGAAATGTGGAGTTTCTCTTAAAAAAGCCCTCTTCTAGTTGGGCTGAAGTCTACAGGCTTACCTGTAGACCTTACCCAATCATTCAGGCTCCCTAGAAGGAGGGAGCCTGAATGATTGGGACTGAGCTTCCATCTGAAGAGAGGTGGCACAGCCAGGGACTTCCCAATGATTGGACATAATTTCCAATTTGGCTGAAGCCTCACTTGTTTCTTTGATAAGTCGAGATGAAAATATTTTGATTTTTGTTGGCTTGTTTGTTTGTTTTTACGGCTGTTTTGTGTTAATTTTTTGGGGGGGAAGAGTTTTCTGTGCTGAAATAGTTTTCTTTGTAAAATGTCAAGTTAAGCAGGTCCACCCCTCCACCCCCCTGCATGTGCAGTTGCCTCAGTGCCACCAGGGTCCTTCTGCAGCTGCACAAGTATAAGAACAAATGGGAGAGACAAGCATGAACAGAAGCAGAACAAATGGAAAGCTAAGATGCTCAGTGAAAAATTTAGAGAAGCATTTTAGGCAAGGAAAAGGTTGTTCCTTTTCTATTTGTTATATGCCTTGGAAGCGAGGCACTGCCTGCTTGCAGGGGGCTGGGTACCTGCAGCAAAGCCCTGCTCTCCATTTGCATGTTTCCTTGCATTAAGGCAGGGAAGATGATAAAATCCTTTTGATCAGAGGCTCTTAAATAGCAGGATTCTCCTGTACAAACATGTTTCCCTGACCTGATGTACTCAGGAGTGTGTCTTAGCCAGGGCTTGGGGGCTTTGCACAGCACATGGCTGTGGTGGCATCCCTCACTGGGGCAGGAGGTAATGAGAATTTCATGTCAGACTTGTCCCAGGTCCCCTGAGCCAGCACGGCCGTGGCACTGCAGCGATGTTTGGTTGTTCTGGGATGGATGTTTGCTCTTGGCTTCATTCCTTTTACACGAGCACAAATGTAATGTCAAAAGAAACCACTTTGGTAATGTACTTGGAAGTTAAATATTTTATACAGTACTATAGGGATGTGATGTATCGCCTTCCTGACACTGCTTTTTGCCTGAGGTCTGGAATTTGGGGTAATCTGTGGGGCTGGATTCCTGCATCCTCTCCTCCGTGGTGGCTCATGTGCCTTTTTCACAGGGTGCTGAATTCCTTTCCGTCCCTACAAAATGCTAAAAGCAACTCAATCCCAGTTCCTGGTAAAAGGTGTATTCTGATTATCCGGTGGTTATTGTTTGAGCTCTCAGGATCAATAGCACTATGTTAAAGCAAGGTACTCACTCCTTCTCAAGGCACAGCGTGAGAGAAGATTTGTGATGATAAATGTACGTCAGTCTGTGAGCTGGGTGCCAGGACCTCAGCTGGGGAGCAGCAAGGAGACACAGGCCAGGGAGTCCTCACACGAATGAAAATATCTGTATGTCTGATTTGCACTCCATCCCAATCAATATGGTTTTCACAGACCAGGATTAGTTGGGTAGCCCTTTCTACTCTGAGGTAACTCTGACTACTTCATAAAGTAATGAGTTTGGGTATAGATAGCACAGGTTAATGGCATGGTCATTATGTACTCGGTTATAAAGCTTCCATGTGGCCTCAGATATTATAAGTCTGGCTTGTGAAGATTGGGAGTATTGTCAGAGACCCAATTGTGCCTTATTCCTTCTGCAGCCTGCCAGGGATTTTTGACAATCCACTTTTAGCACCTTCTAGCACAGGTAGAGAGAGACTTTATCTCCCTGAAGAAAACTGCTGGGTGAACACTAACTTGTTGGTTTTTATTTGCCAACATTTCTGAGTGTTTGGAGGCTAAAACAGAGCCAGGATAAGTACAAACCAGAGGGGCTGTGCTAATTCTCCAAACCAAGGTAGGTTTGAACTATTTTGAATGACGCTGACTGGACACACCCAGCCCAGCTATCTGTCCTTCCCATCCCACCTCCCAGCTAATCATTGTGCCTGGCTGCCCAGCTCAGTTCAGCAGCTACCGAGTGTTAGATGATGATTCTTTTGCATTTTTATTGCCAGACCTAAAGACAGATTTTTAAAAGTGCCAGTGACAGGCCAGCACCACACCAGGGAAGTCCATGGCACTGGATCTTGCTCACCAAGGCAATCCAGGAGCTGCTTACACAGCGATTTAATGGCTAAAAATGCCTCGAATGGCAGCTGCTGCTCTAAATGCGCTTCCTGTAGGGTCAGTGTGTGTGGTTTGGGGTTCACAGCTCTGCACACAGTGAGAGCCAGGCCCCAGGTTGTGAATTCCCAATTAGCTGGTGGGGGGACCACTTTCCTTTAGCTGCAGGTGGAAATGACCCTTCCTAAAGCCACTGATTGCTAATTAACACAAAACCTTGAAGCAAGGTTTCCCTTCCAGCCCTGTCAACTGAGTGCAGCTCACCAAAGCCTCCAGGCATTTTAGCAAAGGTTTGGGGTCATTGGGGTTAGGCTTGCTTAAAAACCACCTTTGCAAGGAGGTTGATGAAAGGTGTTGATGGAGACGTCTCTCCTCCCCAGTCCTCTGATCACCATAGAGAAGGGGATGCATGAGGGCAGCAGAGGGGAGGGCAAACCTGCCAGCAAGCCCTGGCTTTTTACAAAACTCCAGGGATAGCCAGGAGAGTCTATTAAATTTGTATCTTTAAGTCCTGGCCATGGCACAGGGCCCTTCTCACCTTCTACTCTGTGCTGTGCTATACTGTAACCTTATACTGGTGTACCCATGCTGGGGACACTGCCCTTGTCACAGCCACCCCCCCACTGCTGTGGCCCTGCTTGCACAGAGAATTGCAGCAAAAAAAGAGAACAAAAATCTGTTCTCATTAAAAAAAGAAAGCAGGGAGGGGGAGGGCAAGGCAAGGAGCAGGAGAGATGGATTGTGCTGGGGCGCTGAGTGCGGAGCAGCCGTACATCAACCATGGCGAGAGGGGAGTGGGGGAAAATCCTACAGCTCTCTCGGGAGGAAGGGTTTGCTGCTGTGAAACGGTGCTGCTGCCCGTGTCCCAGGGTACCTGTGCCTCATCCTCTGCTCGGGAGCTGCTCCAGCCCCGCTGCTGGTGGGGGATCCCCAGTTCCCAGACTCTCAGGCTGGGAGCACCCAGCTCCCATCCCCTCTCCGCTTTGCACCGACATCCAAATCCTTAATGTCTCATGAACTCTCTTTCCCCATGCAGATCGGCCCTGAACAGGAGCAGAGGACACCATAAATAATAACTGGAGCACTGCTAGGTCCATCTGAGCAGAGGGCAGTGCCTGTTGAAGCCTGTCCTCTTTGGGTGCCCTTGCTTGTCCCCATCCTTTCAGTTTATCCCACATTAAGAGGAAATGCTGCTCCTGGAACTCCTGAGTGCTCCTGGCGTGGTGCTGCTGTTCTGGTGGCTGGAAGAAGCGCCGGGGGTATTTTCAAGTGAACTAGTTAAGGGAGCTACTTAGCTGGGCTTGGGCTTCCCACAGGTGTCCACATGCCCCTGTCTGTCCCATCCTGGTCTTCTGAAGCGTTTTTAGTCTCAGTCAGCACCAGTACATGGTAGTGCTGGGCAGAAGGGATGTGCACACCGAGGGACTGTGAAGGTGCTCAGCTGCACACAGGACCTCACCATGTCATCAGTACAGCTGAGCACATTTTTCTTTACATGTGGAATGAATTTGCCAGAAAAGAGGCCTTTGGGTTCTTTTACTTTTTAATATAAATATTTTTTGAGCCTAGTAAACATCTTGGCCAGTGATTAATAAAACATTTCACCTTCCCAATGCCTCTCCTGCCCTCACCCAGGGGCTGTTTTGAAAGTAGTGCAGTATGGCATACAGAGTGAGGGTTGATCTTCTTGGCTAAAAAACCTGTTCTGTATTTAAAAAGAGATGCGGGGGTGGGCGGTGGGGATGGGAAGGAAAGGGCCTTGGTAATGCAAAGGTTTTAGTCTGGAGAACAAAGAAAAGTTCAGTTATTTCATTTATTGAAAAAAATCATAATCCCTGTGTGCTTCAGTTTGATCTGAACCAAATTCTATTTCAAATCTGACTTGGGAGAAAAAACCCCAACCCAAGAGCCTACAATAATAACTGTAATAGTAATTGTTGTTATTTTTAATTTTGGTACAAAAGTCCCTGGATTTAGGGGAGGGCAACTGTTTCCATCAGCTTAGGAAAACTATTCACATGGTCAAAGTTAAGCACGCAGCTAAATCATTTGAGGAACAAGACTTTCTGCAGGCAGATAAGAGCCTAATAACACGATGATGAGAGCCCAGCCTTCCACTGATAGCAGAAACTAATATTTGTGATGCAACAGTCTTGCATTATTCAGTAGTTAAAGATAATTCTAAGAAACAGAACAGCTTGAGAACTAGCAAAACTATCAATAAAATATTCTTAGCTGACTCCGGGGGGAAGTAAATTGCCGTGTACAGGATTTGCATTCATCTTAATGTTTATTAAAAATGAGACAGCGCTGCTTTCCACGCGCTTGGCCAGAACAGCTCCACGGATTGCTGGAACTGTGTGTCCTCCTGGCCCCAGTGAGCCCCAGGATCTGCTGAGGCCTCACCAACTCATGGCATGTGTGCATTGGTGTTGGGGTGAGTTGGGGTGGACCCAGCTGTCCACCCAGGGCCTGGACAAGTCCCCAGGGCACCGTGAGTGATGGCTGCCAGCACTAATTGCTAATTGTGTGCCCAGCACTTGCTACTCAGCCCAGCAGCACAGTGTTTGTGCCCCCTCCTAGGGGTGAAACTGCCAGGGAGGAGCAGCCGAAGAAAAGCAGAAATGATGGTCCTGAAGGAGAAGTGCTGCTGTGCACAGCAACGCTGACATGAAGGGTTTGCACACTCACCTACAGCAGCATCTCCAGTCGTGACTTTGCTCCTGCACTTGCAGAGAAGGTGGAGAAATACAACTGGGAGAAGGAAGCTCGGGTTTCCTCTGCAAGCCATCAGCTGGCCCAGGGTGCTCAGTCATTCCTTAAGACCTTTTTGGACCATTCCTGCTCCCTGGCAGTCAAAGGGCAGTGGGCAGGTGGAGGGGCTGGATGTCCTGATGTAGCAGTCAGGGGTGATCAATGTGTTAGCAGCAAGTAAAGACCCCTGAATATGCTGGAATTGCAGTGAAGCACAAAGATCTGGTGCTGCAGGAGTGGAATCACCACCCAACTATTTGCACCAACAGTTTAGTGCAGCAGAAATGGGTTGCTTTGGGATGTGTGAGGAACCTGCACCACCTCATCCATAATCCAAACAACGACACGGGCCAGAGGAGAGCCATGCTCCTGCCTTTAATGAATGAATGCAAATTCCTGCAGGAGCACACAGGATCTCCAAAAACCCCACTGGTGTCTGTGCACCTGGACCCACACCTGCAGCCAGACCGCCCCTTGCTGTCTCACTGTGAGTATAAGGGCCATGAGCAGTGACTGAGCTTGGGGTGGACATGCGGGGAAGGAAAATGAAATTTAAAAAAAAAATTAAAAAAAAAATAATAAAAAAGCAAGTGAGACTATTCAAAAGGGGGACTTTATTTTTATTACACTGGAGCCAGGCGTCAGTGCGCCAGTTCAGCTTTGATACACAATAAATCAGCAAACCTGTCACTCAGTTTGGAAACCAAGATTGCAGTGGCACTAAAAACACATTGAAAACATTTACTTTCTTCCCTTTTTTTTTTTTTCCTCTTTTGTTTTTGGTACAAAAATGGTACAAACAACAATACAAAATATTTGTGCTGTTGACGTTACAAAAAAAGGTTTCTGAACTGGGTTAACGGACGCAAACTTTTGCTTTTGCGCTTCAGCGTGAATACAGCAGAACAGCAGAAGTCTTCCTTGAGAACAACCACACTCATGCGGGCTGCTACACAGCTTCTCCATCGGAAAGGAAACATGCAAAATCATCATTAAAATAAAAAAAAAATAAAAAGAAAGTGCTCCAATTATACATCTATATGTTGTTGTTGTTTTTTCCCCTATTAGATTTGTAGCTTCAAGCACTAACTACGTTATGTACACTGTGTGTGAACAGTTGTATGTGGGGTTGGAGTGGACTGGAAAGAACTTTTATTTTCCCATGAAACCGAGTTAATTTGCGTGGGAGACACCTACGTTGTCTGGCTGCTGTTTTATACACTTGCATTTGTCGTGACACAGCATTTCCCCCCTCCCCCAATATTTTTTTTCACACTTACAATGAAGAACTCCAAAAGACATCACAAATAAACGTTCTGTATTTTACCTTTAATTAATGTTTTTCTTTTTTTAGATTAAACAAAGTTGCAATCTTGGCATATTGTGTGGTACAGACGCTGCACTGACCATTACCATTCTTCAATACCTGAGCGTCCACCCTACGTGGAGCAGTTACAGGCGATACAGCCACCTCTGAAATCCCACCTCTAAAGACTGGATTTGGACTTGACTATCCCTAAAAACCCCATCACCATTGTAGAACTGCCAACGGCATCGCCTGGTCCAACAAAGAAGGGAAAAAAAATGGAAAAAAAAATACAAAACCAGAAGCGAAACCATGACTAGAATGTGGGACACCTAGAACAGAGTTGCCTATTTACTGTCATTATTACCTGCCGAATCTCCTCCTTGCCCTGCAAAGCATTTCTGCGACTGATGTGGCTCCCAATTTTAGGCTACACGATAAACAGACCACCAGGGCTGTGGGTCATGTTCTGCCAGGGGTGGCTATGGGTACAGCTGTGACATTGGATCTGCACGGTCCCTGGCTTGGGGATGTGCAATCCTCATCCTTAGGGGGTAGGGAGACCACCAGACGTGTCCAGCCCCAGTGCCCTGGGAACTCACTGTCCCCATCCCTTAGACAGCTGGGAGAGCTGTGGTGGTGTCCCCTGGCAGTGCTATGGGGTAATAGGGCGGGACAGTGGTGTTTTAGGGACAGGATCCCCTCCACCTGCCTGAAATCAAGTCCTTCCCCACTGCCTTGTAGTGTACAAAGAGTGGGGATCACTTCTTCAGTTAGTGTAATGTTTTAGTTTAGATTAGTCAGGGAACAGGGACTCTGGTCTCAATGCACTAAAGCCTCCTGTGGCTTCTCAGAATTAACAGCAACTGCAGGCTCAGCCAAAGGGTTCTTTGCTCACCACAGCTCCTTTTGAGTCACCATCACCTCCAGCTGCAGCTGGTTGTCACCATGTCACATCAATGAGGATCAGAGGGGTACAGAGTGATGGCAATCTTGTCAATGGGACCCCTTGGATTAACGTAAATTTCCTTAGCTGGATTACAAACCATCAGTAATATTAGGAAGCAGAGAGGTTTGTAAAAAGTTATCTGTTTTCATTGCTGGATGTGCCCCGTGCTTACCTTACACTGGTCTCACTGTGAGAAAAGGGGCCTGATGCTGCTGCTGCTGCTTGTGGGGCTGTAAGACTCAGGGGGTCAGGATGCAGGGAGGAGAAAGGGGAAGAGAAAAATAAGGAAGAGGAGGGAGAAGTCCTGCAGAGGGAGACTGAGCAGAACTGGGTCAAAACACAATAACCTGGTTGGTTTGATTTATAGGCTCATGGGATTGGAATGGCTGGACTGCAAATGCTGCAGAAAAAATATCCGCTGATTTTAAAAAAAGCCGCCAATGGAAACAGGTTGGTTTACTTTTAATCGCTCAAACAGTTTTGTTTGACTTAGGTTGCATAAATGTTCTTAAAAACCTGAAATGTTTAGGCAAGCTGAAGTCAGACAACATCCCCTTCATGGCTAAGTCGCTCCTTTCACCGCTGGGGACTGTGTGCGCTGCCGATGGCCCGGAGCTGCTGTCCCACACCGCTGCCAGCCCTTTCCCTACCTGAAATCCTCATCCCAGCCAAAGCCACAGAGGATGTCAAGCACCAAGCGCTCTGGAGCAGGGATTGAGCTGTTGCTCCCAGGTAAGTGGTGCCAGGTGGATGGCAGGGCACAGCTCACAGCAGAGACCTGGCATTGTGGGATCCACATGAGTGTTCCAGGAGCCGCACGGAGGTGGGAGGCAATGGCACCAACCCAATGGACGGAGAACCATCGGCATCACCCAGCCCTCGAGCTGAATCCTTCTCCTGTGTCGGTGATGAGGTTACGGCGACGGACACCAGCAGCAAGAAACACCAAGTGCATTTTTATTATTCACTATGCCTGTGCCTGGGCAGTTTCTGCAGAGGTGCAAAGCCCCGGTGGTGAAATACTCCAGCCCATGGCTTTTCCAAAAGAAAAGGAGAAGAATCAAGAGTGCCATGGGTAAGGAACAGAGGCTGTGGGACCATGCAGCCTCTGTGCCAGGCAGCTGGGGACAGGCTGTGAGGTTTGCCAAGAGTGGTCAAGAGGAGGGGGACGGCACACAGCAGAAGCAAACCAAGACTTTCATGGTGGTCACACGAGACGACTGAGATCACAACTACAAAATAGGAACCGGAAAACTGTCACGTGCTGCCAGCCTATGCCTGTGGTGTGACATCCTCACCTTGCTGCTGCCATCAGCGCCGTCCCCCTCCTCTGAGGTCCACACTTTTGCCTCCTGGTTTCCTCAAGAACCCTGGGTGAGAGTGAGTTTGCTCTCCAAGCCATGACAAACTGACCCATTGACTGACCAACTGACTGACCAAGACAAAAAGAAAGATCTCACCCTCAGTAATTAATAACATCCTGGTAATGCTGAAGTCCCCTCGGGCAGACTTTTACCACATTCCACTTCATACAAGACACATTTCAAATGCTCATTAATTTACAGAAATTGCATTTTATAGAAAATATGATACAATGAAATATAAAATGCACTAGGAGCATTTCAAAAATCTATAGAGACGATCTTGCAGCCCAGTTTACCCTCTGAAAGGCGCCCACTCATCACCACAAACTCTCGTCCTCTCATTCTCGCTCTCATGTGCACGCGCTCGCTCCCCCCGCCTCCCCCCCTTTAACTCTTAGCATTCAACTTGAGAATTAATAGAGATATCAAAAAAAGCATGATTATCCCCCGGATAATCACCTTCCAATACTGTGCACATTCTTGGATTTAAAGGAAAATATATCTAAGCACTTTTACAAGTTTTAGCGAACCCACTGCAAAATCGTCTGCAGAATATAAAACACAGGTAATCCAAGATTTCATAGCACATTAATTAAGTGGCTCATAATCCATTAAATGTGGTTTATATTACACATCCATGCAGTCTAAATCATTTTACAAACATTAGACATAAACCCACTAGTCCAAATCAGTAAAGGAAAAATGTAATAAAAAATGCTAATAACTATTTGTTATTGGTTAAACTGACCCTACATATAAACTAGGTAGTTTGCTACCATTTATAATACTGATGTTGAATTATGCCTGGATGCTGTGAAACCTCTTGCTTACTTGGCAATGCTTGAGCATATTAACCACAAGATACTTAACAGGCCCTCGTTGCACTTCTTCTCCAAAAAAACACATTTACTACAGATAGCAGCGCCTACCCATCAAATAGAAAGGACACACATTAGCTGAGTTACACGATGTTGTTGAGCTTTGGCTACTAATGCTCCAAGGCATTAATGTGGTACTAGACTAACTCCATACTTACGGATGGGAAGAGTGTGGGTAACCTGTCCCTGTCCTTCTCCCTGCCTCGGCCGCGAGCGGAGCCGCCGCACAAGCCCTGCCTCAGCCCAGGAGAGCAGCACCGGTGCTGGGCATCCTCAGGGATGTGGGACACCACCACCACCACCTCACCCCGCCGCTGTGTCCGTCGCTCACGAGGTCGTGGGAGCCAAAACACGGTGATAGCAGAAAAACAAACAGATGGGCCTTTGGTCATGTCACGATTTACTTTGTAGGGTTTAGGCAAGGGCTGTCGGAGATTCCTGTTGCAATAACCAAAGGCTTTATCAATGCTATAGTTCTATGCAGCTACATTGAGTGTGACCAGGGGCCAGCAGAGCCCCCGGTCAGTATTTTGCATCTGATAACACTGAATTATATACAACATGATGACTAGTTCACCACCTGCTGAGGCTTAAAGATGGCTGTTAAGATTTTGACTCAAAACATCTTTCCCCCCCCACCCCAATCCTCTTCCACCCCAGAATGAATCACCCCCTTAAAAAAACCAACAAAACCAAACGAAACAAAAAAAGGCAAAAAAGAAACAATCTCCACAGTTCCTTTTTGTTAACTCCTTCCCAGCTAGAACTGGCTTAGGGTCACAGGGAGTGCTGCCCAGGATGGTTGTATGTTTGTTTTCATCACTCCTGAGATTGAAGGGAATCTGACACATGCACCAAAAGGCACTTTCAAATATATATATATATATATATTTTAAAAACAGTGCTTCTGTTCTAAGAAATTCAAGTTAAGACAGAGTGCCTTTCACTCTCTTTAGTCATAAAGCAGGTAAACGAGCAATATCCCAGCTGACATTAAAAAAACAAAAAAAAAACCCAAAAAGAAACCTGCAGCAGAGACAAGTGTTCATGCGAGACAGCTCAATATTCTAAGAAAAAAAAAAGAAAAAGAAAGGAAAAAAAGGAAAAAAGAAACCTCCTATATCACCACTAAAAATAACAATACAGTCAGCAGGGGATATTAATTAAAAAAGCTGCCACATCTGTACAGTTCTTGCTCCTGCATCGGCTCTTTTTGTTAACGTTGTCTGTGGGTTTCATGTTTTGTTTTTTTTTTAATTCCTAAACTTTTTTTCTTCTTCTTTTTTTTTTTTTTAATTTTTTTTTTTTTTAATAAGATGAGGTCAGTTTAATCTTCCTCTCCTCCCCCGTACATGTCCGCCAGCTTCTTGAACCTGGGCCCCCAGTCGTTCAGGTAGTCGTAGTCCTGGTCCCCGGAGCTGGAGGAGTTGAGGGAGCTGACGGAGCCGGCGGTGGAGCCGCTGCCCTCGTAGTCAAAGACGAGCAGGGAGTCGTAGGGGGGGGCTGTGGGGTCATTGTCGGCCGCACGCAGGCCCTGGGGGGGTGAACACATGGTGTTAATGCCCACCACGGGGTTTGATGGGGTCTGGGCTGGGGGGATGTTTGCGATCCCTGCAGCAAAGCTAAAAGAGAAAAATGAGGGTCCCAGGGCTTCCCAGATGCACCTCTGGGTAGAGACCTTTCAGCTGCCCCCAGCAGAAAACCCAGTAACTCCCAGTGTCCCTGAAAAGGAGTTGTATTGAGTGGCAGGGGAGTTATTTCCATTGTTGATCCTTTTCTGGATCTGGAAAGCTTTCTGTTCCAGCCAGTGTGCCTTTTCTGGGGTTGCCTGTTGAGATTTCCGGCTTAGCCAATGAAACAAAAACCAGCACCCTTCTTCTCCCACCAATATTTTAATTCTGATGATTTTCATTCCTTTAGGAAAACAAAATAAAAAAAGCAAATTCTGCAATTAGGGCAGGTGTGGGGTGCAGAATCCTGGGCTGAGGGCTGGGGAGTGTTGCTACTCCTTGCGGTGTGGGCAGCAGTGTAGGCAGGCCATGGAAATGGCCTCGGGATATGGAGAAAAAAAATTGCTTTGCTGCAGAGCCCAGCGTCAGGAAAAGCCTGGTGGAATAGCCCTGCAATAAAGCAAATGTTCCACATTCCCACCTTCAGAAGCCCTGGCCTTAGCGTGGGGAGATGGGAGCTGGTTTCAGCAGCAGGGGCGTGTGTAAGAAGAGCGAGTCTTCACAAGCATGGATGTGTGTAAATGTGAGTGAAGGATGGGCAAAGGGACAAAGGAAGAAGGGATTTTAATGATAAAAATGAGAAAAGCACAGCAGGAAATGCATGTAATAATAGAATTAAATGGCTGTAACATTTATTTTTCTGGCTTAGGAAATGGATAGCATGCTTTGCCTCGGAGGAAATAATGCATTGATTGGTTTGTAACCACTCAATCACTCAAAACTGAGATAAGAAATACCAAATGGATAGATATTTGCACAGGCAGATAAAGGAGCAGTAATCTAACATAAAATAAAGCAGCTCTCTCTGATCTGAGTCTCTCTGTGCTGCAAACTCTTTGAGGCTTTACACCAAACAGAGCTTACGAGGAAGGCACAGACCGCTGAAATAATTACAAGTCCAGGAGCCACAAATGGCTCACTCTGCCCGGGTGCTGAAAAGCATGGTGTTTGTGACACCCACAGGACAGAAATCTTGGGCTTTTTGCTGGTTCAATGCCCTCATTAAGCTAAGCCCTGCATACTTTGCTCACGCCAATCCTTTCCCTGGCTGGCATCAGACTTCTGGTGTGAGCAGTAACACCACTTGGTCTGTGCAGTCAGGGAAACCTGACTTTAGCTGGCTAATCAAGCTTTGAAGATGTGACACAGGACCTCCTATAGAACATACCTCATTAATAAAATCACCAATATCCCCCGGATGTGGGATTACTGGTCTTATAGGATACTGCGGTTCAGCACCAATAGGTCTTTCATCCACCCTTCTGACTCCGGGTGTCTTGTTCAGCACGTGATCCATGGTCTCTGGCTGCTGGAGCTGGCTTAAATCGTAATCCTGTGACAAATGGGAAGACACAGTGTGAAACCCAGAGCTTTTTGTTCAGATCACCTACTCACTCAGTGTGCAAACAAGTCGAGGGCTCTAATTCTGTTTCAGCTGAAGTTCGATGGCAAATCTTATCCCCGGATATGTAGCACCTCTATCTAAATTACAGATAAATTTCACCTCTGAGTAACTCATAAAACTGACCTCCTAAGAGTGTATCTTATAAATCAGATCAAGTATTTAAATATTTTCTGAATATTTCACACAGCCTCTAAATATTTGGGACAAACCCCTGGCTTTTGTTTGTGTGTGCACAGGTGTATGCATAACTTTTTTGACAAAAGACATAATATAATGTAGAGACACAGTGTTGGTAGACATGTTATTGCAATTATGTTTCTACAGAAGTAAAAACATTAAAATGTGTATTGTATTTATGCATGTAGGCCTTTCAAAGTAATTATGCTCGTTTTGCTTGTGAAAAATCCCAACAGAATAGGTTTCTATCACGAAATGAGAACCAGGTAATATTTCATTAAAAATGTATTCATGTAGGTAATGGTGTTTTGCTGCTCTTCCTTTGCTGTTATTTTTAATGAATCCTTTCTAAAATATTTAAGCCTACAGTGTAGTTGCCTGAAACCAGATACTTCATGTTCTACCAGGAAAACTATCCTTGTGCTCAGACGGGGATGATTGAATCTCCAGGAGCAACATTTATAAATAACTTGACAGCAACAAGAAAAAAAGAAATGCTAATTGTGAGGATTTTTCTGTGGAATAAGAACTTTTCAAGATTTGGGTAAACTCCTGCCTCAAAGTTTGCCATGGCAGCTCTCACTGGGCTCGCCCGCTCGTCTTTGGAGGCCACCTGGACCTCCAGGGCAGGATGTGCTGTAGTGGTTTTGTGGGATCCCTAAGCACTGACCTGGAACCACGCAGTCCAATTCAACAAGCAAAAATAAAGCCATTACGCAGTGTACAGTCACACAATTTGCATGAAGATCACACCTGAGAGTGTCCTGGGCTCTTTACTCGCATTTGGTAGGAGTAAAAAACTGGTGACTTCAACGTGAGTGAGCAAACTTTGCTATTTTAGCTCAGGAATTGGACACGTAGCAGTGGAAAAGCATATCTCAGGCGAGGGAAGTTTTCATGCAACACCAGCATCGGTGTCTGTAGGAAGAACCACTGGAGGAAATCTGACATGTTCAGGCAGCCTGTGGCTCAGGGCTCTGTCACCCAGCAAAGCTTTGCCACTGTGCACTTCGTGGTGAAAGAGAAAATCCCCAAATCTCTTTAGACACTTCTCACAAACCATGTCCAGAAATTAAAAGATATTAAAGGCACATTAGAGATGATTAAGTAAATGCAGGGAAAGCCCACGGAAGCTCAAGGCTCAAGCAAGCCAAGGCAAGAGCCTGCAGCCACAGGGCTGGGCAGGGCAGTAGCTGCTGGCTGGTTTTATGAAGATCTCTGGTAAAATACACAATTTTAATGACTTAAATAACAGAAATACAATTTGAACATGAGTGTCAATTGAGTGATTTATAGTTCTTCCCCAGGAAATTGCCTAGGGGGTAGAAAAATCCACATGGCACTGGCCTGCTGGCATGGTCCTGCTTGAACAGGAGAGTGTCCCAGTAATATCCTGAATCTCCTGGACCTGCTGGCTCTCACCACACCAGGGAAGCCAATAAAGCTGCCTGGTCATAAATAAAGGAACACAATCCTTTGCATGAATTTTACTGAAGATAATGTGGTTTCTGCCTGTTTGAGAGTACAGATTGCACAGCTGCTCCTTGGCCACAACTCACGGGCTCTTCTCACCTGATCCTCCTCTCCACCTCCCTCTTCGTCGTACTTGAGGATGTTGTCTCTGACGTCGTCCTCGGGGTCGATGAGGAGCTGCTTGGTGTGGCGCTCCTTCTCCCGGCGCTTCATCCACACCACAAAGAGCAGAACCATGGCTGCAATGGGGAGGAAGCTGGGTGAGCTGGGACCTCCTGCAGCACGAGGCCAGGCTGAGAGTGTCCTAACATCTCACCTGCCCCTGCCCACTGCAGAGAACCTCACTGGCTGCTGGCAGGAGGAATAAAATGTTAAGCTATTGCATGGTCTAATTTTTAAAGGACAGATCAGTGAGAGCTGTAAATACTGTGACAGAATCCCACTACAAAAGTTTCTTTAAGATCCATCACCGAGGCTGATTGAGCTGATATATATCAGGAGTAAAACACAAAATCAAAGGAGAAGAAACCAGAAAGTGTGAAAACTGCAGCTTTCTGAAAATATTTGATCTAAATGCTGAGTTTTCAGGATTAGATTACCACCTTTATTTTATTCAGGGGCATAAAGTAAAGATGGAGGGAAGAGAGCTGCAGAGAAGGAAATGGGTACAGATACCCCAAATTTGTGCACAAGGGGCTGTTCCAGCAGCATGGCACAGGTTCAGCCCATTCAGGTCACAAGCCCTGACTGTGACAGTCTCTGCTGTTTACTGCAGTTGGCCAGGCAAGACTGATCTAGGGAGGCTGCACAACATTGGGTCCTGTAATCCAATTTGGCCTCCCTCATATTCTTCTTTGGTCCATGAAGGAGGCTCTTTAGACTTCTGAGATCAGATTAGCCAGGACATTAGCACATACATTTGGCCATCGACTTGGAAAGCAAATCTCAGATCATCTGAAATCCTTTCAAAAAGCAGGGCTAGCTTTGCAGAACGAGGGAGAGCATATCTGGTAGCACACAGCCAAGCTCCTCGGGCATCAGCATTCACATGCCAGGCTTGGCTAATCTCTCTCAGTACAGTAACAGAGAGAGATGAGCAGTTCTTGAATCATGAGAAATTTTTCCCTTCCTAACTTTACCCACAGGAAACACTGCCTCACTGCTCCACAACCTCACCCTCCAAAGGGACACCCTTGTTCCAGGGGCTGTGTGATCCCTGTGAATTATTGCATGGAAGACGACCTGGGAACTCAAGTCTCCACTAACATAAGGCAGCCAGATCTTGTCTTCTTCAAGAATGTGTTAAATGTTTGTTTTCATTCTTGTACTCAGTAGCTGCAAATAATGCCATGAAGGATGAAGTTAAGCCTGGGCAGCTGATGCAGTTACACCTCCCACTGTCTGCCCTCCCCCCCCATTCTCCATGCAAGCCCCATGCTGAGCTGCAACGGTGGCAATTTGCAGGAGAAGAGATCAATGGATGGACAGTGGATGTGGGAACAAGTGTCCCATGTTCATTTCACCTGGGTCAACCCTCAACTGTGCCAAAGCAACGCAGCCAACACAACCAAACCCAGGCAGGATGCGAGATCCCAAAGTTCACAGGTTTTAGCTGAGACCAGACCCCGGGCACATGGATGGGCCATCCAGCTTGCAGGACGAGGTGGTTAGGAGGATCCAGATTCTTCCTCCCAGCACCAAAGTGTTTATACCCAACAGGCATTCAGTGAAGTGAGCGAAGAGGACCAGACAGCTAATTACCGCCATTGTGTGCCAACTGGCGGCCATCCCTGCCTGCCAGCTAACAGAATTGTTTTCAGATAGTTCAGCATTTCTTTAATGCTTATCCTAGATCTATTCAAGAAAGAAAAAAAGAAAAGGAAAGAATATGTAACTCTTATCTGCAATATAAAACCTCAGCTATTTAGCAGACTATTTGAACTCCTTTTCTCATTGTTCATTTTCAAGTCTCTCACAACAAGATACCTGACTGGTCCACAAAGACAATATTATAATGGTTACCGGGGTTTATCTTTTTATTTCCTTTTTTTTTTTTTAATGATACTTTTTCATGCACTTGTGGAAAAAACTGTGTCATTAATGCCTTTAGAGCTACCTTGGAAAAAAAAAAGACCTTCAAAGTGTCAATGGTGGATGTAGTGCACTCTCCTTCCTTTTATTCACTCTGCAGAATGGGAAGTGCTATTACTGCTGTTAGAACCATTTTCGCTCTGCATGTAGTTTTCCTTGAAATCTATTGTCTTCACCCTTCACAATTTTTTACTGCATTGCTCTTCTAAATGTGTTATTTGTGCAGCTAATACATCAGGTAGCAAGAAGAAGAAAAAAACCCCTCTGAGCAAAGGTAAAGGCATAAACTTCCTTCACAGGAGCAATCCTGGATCTCTCCCCTTGCTTCTTCTTCCTCTTAGAGTCATCCAACTTTGACCTACTGACTCTAAAATGGACAAATAGCACAAGAAAATCCCCCATCTGCCTTTTTCTAGGCTATTGTTTAGAGGTCATGATATGAAACAGATACAAAGGAGGCAAAACACTGGAAGGATGTAACTGTAAAACTGATCATTGCAAATTACATTTTTCATCACTGATACAGTGCTTTGCAGCTCTCCAAGATAAAAAAAAAAGTCAATTAGAATTACAATGAATGTAAAAATAAGCTTTTGTAATAAAACCCGTAATTTAAAATGGGATAATGTATCTGAAAATGGAAAGAGGAATCTCTTAAATCAAATGTCCTTCAGCTGAAGTTAATTTCAGTCAATAGGATTTTCAACCGTTTAAAATTGTATTTTAGCACTGGATTTATTCAAGAGCAGCAAAAAGAAGACCTGTGTTAATCACCTCTGTGGCTCCAATGCAAACTTTGAGCCCAGGGGAAACAGCAAACCTGCATAGCAAAAGGAGGTGGGGCTGATGAACATCTACATCTTCATCTTCATCGGGGTGTGCGACCACAGTGCCCCAAAATCCACCCCGGCTGAAGGGGGCAGCCAAAACTGGGAACGAAGGGCAGGAACAGGCACAGGGATGCTCCAGCAGCTTGGCTGGGCTAGGAGAGGAGCAGGGTCAGCACAAACACCTAGTTCCTTGCTCACTCTCCATCCTGATCCAGCAGATCAATTACACACCAATACATTCCCACCACTGGCTCGGGATGTGGATGTCTGTCCAGGGATGACCCATTCTCCTAATGTACCATGTCATGGCCCCATTAGGTGACATTTGGAGCATACGTCGCTCTGTCTGCTCTCTGTTTAGATGCACTGGGGGTAAAAATTAAATGTGATTTAGCACCATAACTCCCATTAGCTTTAATGAGAGTCCCATGGATTCACTCTGTGTTTCTTGATGAATATTTACCTCACTGTTCATTTCAGTGCTTGTTTTTATCTATTCCTACTGTGCCAACTCCTGCTTGAAGTTATAATGATAGAATTTTTATTTTTAAGTGTGCGCACACATGGTTATTGGTAATGCTCATGGAAGCTTGGGACTGACAGCATTCCTGGGCAAAAGGGATAGTTTTGCCTTGAGTAAAGGGATGGCCAGTCTTTACCTGTGATGTATCCCCAGTCCTCCAGCGTCCCTGACAAATTGGGGATCCTTCCTCTAAAAACACTCATAATCCCCCATGATCCTCCAATCTGAGGTCATTCAAAAAGCAACGGGAATAACTACCATTCTTCTTTTCCTTGGAACAACCAGAAAAACACAGTTATGCACTGGCTCTGAAAGGGACTAGCCAGACCCTAATAACCAGTGTATCTGGTACTGGGAACCAGTATATCCACAGCCAGCCAGGGACATGAGAGCTATGGGAGAGCCTGACACAGGGATTTGGAAAGGGCCTTCAATCTTTTCCTGCAAAATATGGAGGATCCTATCACACTCACTACTTGCAAGTTGTTGTCAGGTGTAATAATGTTTGCAAAGCTACTGGAAGTCTTAGAAAGACAGGTCTGATGCAGGCAGAGCTCATTTTGCTGATGCTGCAGCGAAGGAGGTTTGAATGCAGATGTGTGAACCACCCCCACAGCCCAAGCTCAGGGATCTGCCCTCTGCATGGAGCGTAAATAATGCCAGCTATAGAAACAGGACAACAGGGAACAGGGAAACATGAAGGAGGATAGATTTAGAGCAGATACTGGGAAGAAATTCTTTACTGTGAGGGTGTGGCACAGGTTGTCCAGAGAAGCCATGGCTGCCCCATCCCTGCAAGTGTTCAAGGCCAGGTTGCACAAGCCTTGGAGCATCCTGGCATAGTGGAAGGCGTCCCTGCCCATGGCAGGAGGATTGGAACGAGATGAGCTTTAAGGTCCCTTCCAACCCAAAGCAGTGTGTGATTTTAGGGCAGGCCCTGTGGTACTCACTCAGTAAGATAATGATGCAGATCAGGATGGCAATGATGGCCCCCGTGCCCAGCCCCGCAGCAGCCACGGCCCCGATGGTGGTGCAGTCGCCGTTCTCGTCACACGGGCACACCTTCACCTTGATGACAGAGGTGTTGTACAAGGGGGGGTTTCCTGAGTCCGTCACAATGATGGGCACATCGTACACTCCTGCTTCCAGGTACATGATCCGCAAACTGAGCTGGGCATAGTCCCCTGCACACCCAGACAGACAGACAGACAGATGAAAGACACTGGTAAAACCTTGCAGCTGCACTTGTGCAGGGTTTCTCTGCTAGAGCCCTCTTCTGAGCCCTGCAGAAGAGGTTATCAACAACACACCTGGCCAGGACAGCTTCAGACCTCTGGCAAACAGTCTGGCCAACAACCAGCCCGTGCTTTGCAAAATACTGTGTGTTCTCACTGCTGCACTAACCTACCTGGAAGCCATTTGCAAATCCAGTTGTACGTGTTCAAAATGGCATCAAACACAAATAGGAACACATGGATAATGCTTCCTGAGGCTGGGCTGCCCCCGGCCACTGGGCAGGTTCTACACTCACCCACGCTCCCACCTCAGGATTTTGGGAATCCACTGATGACAGGCACAGCTAGGTAAACCCATTGGGATTGAGCCTGGAGCTGTGATGGCACAAGTTGTTGCCCCTGGTCTGGCACCCTCTGCCAGACCTCAGTGAGAGGGACCAGCTTTGAAGCCAAAATCAGCCCACAGTTCCACAATATTTTCCATCCTCTGCTGAAACTACCAATAAGCAGAGCAACTAGGGCCATTTGTGGCTGCACTCTGCAATATAAAAATCCTTCACATACTGGTAATCTTCACACTTACCTAGCCCTCCTGGTTCCATGGTAAATTAAAAGGCTGCCTTTATGCAATTATGGTCAGAGAAATGAACATTGATCCTGATTGTGGCTTATGACAATTACACTGGAGGAACATAAGGAAGACTGATAATAGCTTTTTTCCCCTTGGCCATTATGGATGATTTATACTCTGTTCACTACTGATAACTGTTCATAATTATGAACTGCATTAAAAAAAGCCAAGTGCCAAGGCTCTTAGAGTTATGCTGCAGGTCTGATACAAATCATTTCTGATTAACTATCTTGTCTATAATGTCAGCCGTAATGTGCTTTAAAAAATAAAAATCAGATAAAAAAAGCGAGAAAGTTTTGAAGTTGGAAGCCGCACGTGGGCTCATTAGTGAACCAGAGCCCAAATGTGCTCAGGATTGCCTGCCCCATTTACCATTGAGCCGTGTGATGGTCCAGTTCTTCCTCACCGCAGATGGCACACTTGGCAGCTCGAAGACGAAGGGCCCCACGTTTGGATCGATGTCAGCGTCCGCGGCTGTGATGTTGATGACATTCAGGTTTGGCTTCTCGCAGATCTGCGCCTCCTTTGGCAGCAGCTCCGGAGCGTTGTCGTTGATGTCGATTAGGTAGATCTGCAGCGTGCCGGTGCCGCTGGCGGGGGGAATTCCTGCACGGGAGACACGGACCTGTGACCGCCACCAGGGACTGGCAACACCACGGACCAGCCCCTTCTCTGCCTTCCATTCCCAATAAACCAGGATTTTCACCCTGCCTCCCTGGACCTCATTAGGGACATGCTGCACTTTCACGGTCCCTTGCTTTACGTGGTATTATTAAAACTTCCCCAAGCCTCCTAATGTTGCTGTTTTTCGCTCCTGCAGAACAGGAGGTTGAGTTCTGCAGATCTGTAGCCTGCAGCAGTGCCCCTAGACCCTGAAACTACAAGCAGGTGATGCCAAGTTGCTCCTGCAAATCTTGGTAATGGCTGTTTGGAAGAAGAAAAACCATTAGAAAGAGAGCTGACAAGAGGAAAAAGAGGGCTTGGAGGGGAGAAAAACCTACATAGTGTTACCCATGGGTCAGCATTTACTGTAGCATTTGCTGGAAAGTTTTCAGCTTTGAGACCATTACTCTGCTTCAAAGAAAGCCCACCTCTCCAGTATGTCCCACACCCAGCCCTAGCTTTAGTGGTGAGACGTCCTGCTCAAAGCCCACGGTATGAGCCATCACCAGACACATTGGGTGATGCCACTAACCCCCAGCAGCAGTGTTATGTCCCAATACACAGTTCCCCATCCTCTCCACATCTGTCCCAACCAGCAGGGATGTCACAGCACGGCAGTCCTGGTCCTCCAGCCCCTTCTTGATGGAGAGGCACATTTGTCTGACTAATGACCACTTACACAAAGTAGTATCTGCCCTGGCAGGGGAGAACAGCCTTCCCAGAAAGGGTGCAGTGCTTTTCATTTCTCTCCCCACACATTTATCTGGCAGCTCTGTGTTGGCGTGCCCTCTGCCTGCCTCTCTCCTCTGGCGGCATGGCTTCAGCAATTCTTTTTCAAGTTTGTATTTTCAGTTCTGGCCCTTCCTCCCAGTGCTAGATACAAAACTACACAAACCAGTTTCCCACCAGGCTTCTGCTTCCTCAGACTTTCCTTCCTACATTCCTTCCTCCATTTCTCAAGGGAGCCTCAAAAATTCTGAAGGAACTCTGGAAATCCTTTTTTCATGGTTTCCACACAAGCTCTTCAATCATGGACTCTCATCCTTTCATCTTGGAAGCATGGGGTAGGTCTCCTTCTAAAACAATGTCTTTTGATCAGCCTTGAAAGCTTCTGGAGTGGCAGACAGCCCACCAGGATACTGGGGCTGAACATGAAAACTGACTTTTGGGACCAAGCAAAGTGATTTTACTGCATCCACGTTACCCAGAATATCTTCTGGGATAAAAGCAAGGCTCCCACTGTAACCTCTGAGACAGACTGAACACAAACCCTCAGTCCTGAGAGACACTAACTGGCACGTGGCTGACATAACCTGCAATTGCTGCACACACAAATGCACTTTTGTTGGGCCATTGAGTATTGTTGGGCTCCGAGTCCTGTTTTTTTTGTTCCTTTGTGTTCCTGAGTGCAGTTCTGGGGCAGTTTCAGGAGAAATGAACAGTAAACAATTCTTTAAATGGTGAAATATTACAAACTATGGCACATTTCACATTATTTCAGCTGTCTAATACAGAGAGAGCAAGGACATAAAGCAGGTACTGATGTATGATGAAGGATCCTTGGACTTTATCCTCAGGAGATGAGGACTGCAATAGTATCACTGACTCCAGTAGAGAAGCTGGTCTGATCCCTGAAATTAAGATTGAAATACTAATGACAAAAGGAAGAGGAATATACAGCCTCCACATGTACATGTAACTGTTGCATTCTCTATCACTGCCTTTTTCACAGGGCCAGTGTCTGCATTCCCACAGCAAGGCATAAGCCAAGGTTTTCATGCTCAGCCCTCTGCTTCCTGAAACCTGTTGGAATATGATATATTTAAGTTCTCAGCTTCCCTGGGAGATTGGCTGAAATTGGCTGCGGGGTTCAAACACTGCCAGGCTCCACACCTGTGTGATCCAAGGGACTGTCTCCTCGGAAACCAGGTTAAAACTACGCTGTTGATTAGGATTCCCCTTTTGCCCTCCTTACACTGCAGCCAAGACTCTTCTTAAAGACAGTACCTCTGCACTGTAGCCCAGGGAGAGAAAGAGAGCACATCCAAGGAGTATTTGGCTAAACTTCTCCTTTATCATGTACTGAGAGCAGCAAAAAGAACTTCAAGGAAAGAAGATGCTGCTGCTTCTTCAAGAAAGAGAGAAAAATCCCCCCCAAAACCCTTGACCCAAAGCTTTTCTTTGATGAGTACGTGATGCCAGAGAACCTGGAACCTGGGAGAAATGTGGTAAGAGTCTGTTAGCCTAGATGGAACTTTAGCTGTTATCCTAAGCACTCTAAACAGAATTTTAAATAAGGTGTTGCTTTATGTGCATTTTGATGGCTGCAATATACTGGTGATAGATTAATTTTACAGAATAAAGAGATTTATCTAGGCCCTCACTTTCTGAGCTGCTGAAATGATGGATGTGGAGGCGCTGATGCACTGCAGCATCAGCATCACAGCCAAGGAAAGGGGTTAACTCCACATCATGTGGCACCAAGTGCCTGGGATTTGCAAGGTCAGATGGTGACGATTAGGTTGGTGGGTTCAAACTCTACCACTGCACCTGTGAACAGCCTTGGCCAACTCATTTGACCTGTTCTGCCCTGTGGCTTTTGCAGATGAAGACCACTAGACCCTTTCGGGAATATTTTGAATTTCACTGTTCTGGCTGCCTTCATGGAGGGGAAGCTTAGGATGGGGCTGTGGGGTGAGTCCTACCATTCAAGGCACAAGGAAGGGTAAAATGCACTTCTTGGTACAACTCCTCAGCACTGAAACTCTTCCATGAGTTTCCCTTGCCCCTGTGACTCGGGATGCAATGATTGAAGTGATGCACGGAGCCCCAGAGGGAGGAAGTTTTCATTAGCCCTGCAAGCACCACTGAATCTGCTCATAATGGCCATGGCACCTCCAGCCTGAGGGATCACACAAACACTGCCCTGAAAGCACCTGCAGAGTATGAGCAATATACTTAGGTGCTCACAGCCAAGCCCAGACTTAATTGTGCTGCTGAAGCAGGGCTCTGGTTTGAGTGCTCAGCACCCTGGAGGTGAGGGTGGGTGAGGGGGAGGAAGGCCTTCTCCTTGTCCTGGGAAACTCCTGAGCTTTTTCCAGCTGCAAGAATTGAGGAATGAAATACCAGAATGGCCACATTTGGGTGTGGTTAGCAAAGTTCATCAACTCCTCCTAACCAGGATTAGAAAGAGAAAAGCAGGGCAGCAGCACTGGGCTGCTCACCCTTGAGTGAGGCCAGTGCAGTTTTCAGTGCTGACTGGACCAAAAGAACTGAGTGATCCTTAATGAGGAGAGAAGAGCCAACAGGACTTCTCCAAGAGACCTGGGTGGCCTCAGTGGCTTTGGTAATAAGCACACCAGCACTGAGATGATCGGATGACGGCTGCGCATCTCAGGAAGGCAGTGGCCAGGAAGAGCCCGGCTCCAGTGACAGCCACACCTTTATGAAAGCCACCGACTTATTTTTAATACCCTCCTGACATCCCATAAAATTATTTCTGGTTTCCTGATGGAAGGCTTCCTGAATGCTCTGATCAGTGCCTTTGGGAGGATTACCAGGACCGGTGTGCTTGGCACCCCTTGGAGAGCACATCCCTTTGACACTTTTTGAAGTTCAGGCTACACCGCTACACTGAGCTCCCCAAATCAATTTTCCATTTGTCCTCCCTTTCCCTTAATAACGCTCTCCGTATACTGCGCACATTTAATTTACTCCAGCAATTTCCCATCCCACTTTCACATTTTTGACCATAAAAACCTGGGAAAAAGATAACTTATACTGACAACTCTGTCAGGGCATCATTTCTCTTAATGCATCACATTAGAGTCTTATTGAAGCATGAACAATGTGAAGCCTGGGCTCACCGTTGTCAGCCGCCAAGAATGTGGCCTCGTAGACATTATTCTTAATGTAGTCTGACTCTCGATCAAGGACAGCAGCAGTAGTGATCTGACCATTTGTGGCATTAATGTTCAGCCAGTTTGCAGGATCTGACAGCTTAGAGTATCTACAGAGAAAGGAAATAAATACATGGCAGTCTTTTCACTGACATATCCTTAATATTGCTTGAAATACGTTTTTTTCTGGACTCCTGACCCATGATTCAAAGGACCTTTGGATAACTGGTTTTGTTGACAAACACAATGCTAATTGAGTATCCGGTTTTTGACCTTTACAATTATTCAATTTTTCAATTTCTTTAGTTTTAAAGGTTTTTCTTTCCACTAAGTGGCACTTACATGCCTGTTTCCTGCTGCTAGGAGAGGACATTTCCTGACATCTTGCAGATGAGGAGAAATGGGGTCTGCAATGACCACTGCATTCGTATGCCTGAATTAGAGAATGGATTCCTGCTCTGTCCTGCTCCTGACTTTGCCCTTCTGCAAACAGGTTTTTAAAGCCAAGGTTATCCCTGTTTTCTGCCCACCACGAATAAACAACAGTTTGGAAATACCACACCACCAGAGTCCCCTCCCAAATACTCAGTCAGCTCACAGCTGTTGTCTATTCATGTCCCATGCAACCAGCTGAGAACATGGTTTGTTTTGGGCAAACTTTTCCTGTGTTCTCCAGATCAGTGTGTTCAGTTCATCTTTCTCACTTGCTTGTTTTCTTGCTTTTATTTAATTCATTGCTTTTGATTTCTACCTCTCAGTTTTGTACTGTTTGAACTGAGATGGACCATAACTATCTGACTGGAAGCTAATAAATGGGCAGACTAAAAATTGCTGAAATGAGCAAACAGAAGCTGAGCTTATTTCATGGGTAACTCAGACCTGCTGATAATTTGATATGATTATCATTAGATACACAGGTGAGAGCACTACTGGCTTCTGGTGAATATCCCTTTCCAGAATTGGGCTGTTTGAAGCAGAAACTCAAAGGGAAACTTGAGCTGCGTCAATCCATGTGAAGAGGAAAGCAACACACAGCTGGCACAAACCGCTGCCAAAGGATAGAATTACATTTCATGGAGCTAGACTCTTTGGGATGTTTTCATTCCAATATCACTGCGGTGAGGCTCCTGCCCTTTGTCTGTTTAATGACCAGGGATCCAGCCTTAAAGCTGGCTTTGTGAATGTGTCTGTGGCTAATGAGGATAACTTGAGGTGTGACACTGGCCATGCCAAGCTGTGCATTACTGGAGATGCTCCTGCTTCCTCATCTTCTATTTGTAAAAACTCTGTTTCATCAAAGACTATTTAGAGACTGAAAATTGTATGCAAGGCTCTAGCAGCTGGATCAGCTCTGCGAAGTGCTTATCATGGATCTGTAGGCTTAGCCTTTTGGGTATCTTTGTTCCTAACTCACCAATGCCAACTGTGAAGTAAAAACTAAAATACCTGTTTTTACATCTCACAAAGACAGGACCCCAAAAACACCCCACTGCTTCTTGCAACACCTGGGCATTGGCTGTCCTGATGCAAAGGGAGAGAGACTGTACTGGGGTTTGGAAATTAAGTGCTGGTGGATGCACAAAATGTGTGTCCTGGAAGCCCTAGAAAGAAACAACTCAACTAACTGGCTGTTCATATTCACAGGAAGCCTTACAAGACCCTACACGTGCCCTGTGCAATGACAGGAACAGCAGGCGCTCGTTTGGATTACAGATCACCCCCCTCCAGGTTAGAGGGAGTACTCAATCAGAAATGAGTTGTTCTCTCCTCTGAAAACCAGCCTTGGTACAGACATCAGGGAAATAAAGACCCTTCAAAGGCCAATATTTCAAAAAGAACATAAGAAAAATGAGCTTGTTAGTTAGAATGGTCTCTTTCCTCCAAAGTCCCAATACCTGTCTAAAGACAACAAGATGAGGCAGTGAATAAACGATCATTTTCTAGACCAGACAGCTCCGTGCCAGGTGAAATATTTCAAACTCTTCCTGACACAAAATGTCACAACTGATGCAAGTTTAAGTGGTCTCAGCTGTGGTCACGTTGCATACTCAGGTTTTGCCAAAAATACTGCAGCCCTCACAGACTTAGCAGTGCTATTAGCCCTTACAGACTTTCTTAAAAAAGAAACCAATTTCTGTGGATGTAGAAGCATCCAAGAGCAGGAAATGCATTTCCTGTCTGCACAGATGGAGCTGAAATAGTTGTGAAAGTGTCACAAGGGCTCTCATTTTCACCTACACTTTTCTGTCAATTATTTCCTGGTGGGAAGGTGTGTGAGCTGGGATCCTGGACTGTGGATTCAGTCCCCAGTCTGCCCAGGTGGGACAAAACAGAGTGAGTGACACCTTCTTGGTCACAGCATGAATTAAAAGTCATCTTAAGCTGCTTGGATCAAAATCTCACTTTTACAAGGTTAACATTTTGCCAGCTGAATCCCATTCACAGGGAAAGCAGCTAAGGAGGAGCTTATGTTTGGCAGCTGCTCTGAAGAGAAAGGGAAGGTTGGAACAAATTGCACCTACTTGCCTACTAGCAGGCAAGGGGAGCATTAGTGAGATACAGACCAAGTGCCAATGGCCTGTGAGTGGGTGTTTGACTGCTCAGGCAATACTGAACTACTGACACTTTAAAAGCCTGCCCAGCAGCTGTTTGTAACCCCACCAGCCTTGCTCTGAGCTAGCGGACAGCTCCTCTTGCACTGCGCTTTTAAGCCAGGTTGAACCTAAATCCTCTGGAAGCAACACAAGGCATGATTAAAAATCCCAGCCATTCCCTTTGAAAAACCAGGCCTAGCCCTTTCTGTGCCTCAGTTTCCCCCCATGAAACAGAAATACTAACGCTGCCTTTTACCAAACCTCTGTGTTTATGAAGTGCACGAACCACACAGGCCAGAGCACGCTGGGCGAGGCAGCCCTGACCCCTGTAACAATGCAGAAACCTGCTTCATTTGAAGGTGTCACCTGCCCCACTGCAAGCCAGTAACACGGGATCCAGCTCTGTCTGCTCTCCTTAGCCCAGCTGCTCAGAGCCTGGCTTACCTGGAGCAGGGGGACTGTGAGTTTACAGGCGTGCAGGACACTGTGCAAGCACTCGACTGCAGGTGCCACTCCCTGCCAAGCATTTCATTCATATCCCACCAGTCAGTTTGGAAATTAGCTTTCAGCTGTAGGGGAGCCCCTTGGCTGCCTGGTGTCCCACCTTACTGCCTGCTGCATGAAGCGATCGGGATCCACCGCTGAAAACGTTGTCAGGATGGTCCCCGTTGGCACCCCTTCCTCCAGCCTGATTAACTTGTGGTTCGTTGGGAAATACGGTGCTTCGTTGACATCTGTGACTGAAATGGTGACTCCTGCTGTCGACTGGAAGGACATCTGGATGCCACTGGCCAGGGGAGCTTGGTTTGATACCATCACTGTCAGCATGAAAGCTCTGTTCATCTCGTAATCGACTGCCTAAAACAAACAAACAAACAAACAAACAAACAGGCAAGTACACTGCCAAGCAGAGAATAAATTCTACGTTCTGGATGGAAACTGCAAGATTAGAAGGCAGATGATATCAAAGTCATTGCCTCATCTTGTTTCCTCCTGAGCTCAGTACTTTTGAAGGTGTAAATCCAGAGCAACTTCAGCCTAGTGGAGGGTTTGGCCTTCCAGTGCAAATAGTTAAAAAAATTCCACAAAGGAAAAACTGCAAACAGCAGGGAGCATTTTCCCAGTGTTTCACTCCGGTGCTAAGTGGTTTCCAAAAGACAACCTGCCTGTGAGAGTTGAGCATCAAATGAACAAACCCACCCAGGGCTGCTCTAATGCAACAGGTGGAGCCTGTTAAGAGGGATGGGACAGGCACTTAGCAGTGCTATTAGCACTGAAAACTGCTGACTATGGAACCAGGATGGTCTCTGTGGACTCGTGAGCCTGAAGGGCTCTTTATTTTCCCTCTTAAATGAGCTTCTAAGTAAAGGTGGAGCGGCCAGGAAAAATCCCTGGTCAGGTTAAGCAGGTGGTCCTTCCAGTGGGACCTCTCATCCTCCTGCAAGGCACCTCGTGGTCTCTGGAGGTTGCCTACAGCTCTTACAGCTGGGTTTTGCTGCTGGGAGGCCACAGATCTTTTCTCAACACACTCATGAAGACAATGTGTCTCAGGAGCCAGACGGAGTGAGATGTCTCTGCTGGCACGACTGACTGAGCCCAGTATAATAATAATTTCTAAACCATCCCACTAATTATTATGAGGGAAGTCACTAATCATCTGCCAGAGAGGCTTGAGTTATGCAGGATCACACCTCTGCTTGTTAAAAACTGCTTTGCCGTGATTTATAAATTTAGAAGCGTATCCATCCTCCCTAATACCTTCTCCAGAGCTGAGTCTGCAAAGCGCTCACTCAAGGTGTAAAACGCCACAGCTACACCGACTTGGGCAGGGATTTACAGCAGCAAAAGCTGGCTGCCATGTCCTGTTTAAAACCCAGTATTGTCAGGAGGGAAATCAAATCATAGGAGGCTACACGAGAGAAACAAATTTCAGGGGCAAAAGGTAAAACAGCGGAATCTCTACTCAATTGAAGTGCAAATGTTCCCGATGCTAAATGGCTTCCTGACAGGCAGGGCCAACATTTAATAAATAAAAGGAAGCATAAAGATTCCCAGTACACCCACCCGTGCTGACTCACGGACTTGTGCTGCATTCAAAACCGATGCATGGTAAAAGTTCCCATTTAAGCACTATTCAAGGCCTTGAAACAATTTGACTAATGCATTTCCTCAATTTCTTTTCACACCCCTTAAATTTATATTCCCCCAACTTTCTTCTTTTTTCTTTTATTCATGCTGGTCTGTTTGCTAACCTGCTCGCAGGCACTGTGCACCTCCCTCCCCACAGGGGGTCAGAGGCGGCTGGGGGCTGAGCTGAGCAGCTCCATGGGGAATGATGTGGGAAACTCCCTGCTGCTGATGCTCAGGACACACTGACCACACACAACTCTTCTAGGATGTGGCCTGATGCAAAGCAGTGGGGTTTTTTTTCCCCCCAAAATGTAGGGCCATTCTCTCAGCTTCTTCCTCTTTCTTCTGGGAGCAACAAAACCAGGGCTGCAGAAAAATCGTGTAAGGAGCGGGGCTGGACCAGGATCAGCCACCCCAAAGGCTGTCCAGGAGGCATCGGTGTCCCCATACAGCGTCCACCACACTCCAGTCTGCAAGACAGAGCTGATCTGCCCCCATCTCTCCTGTGTCCATTGAGTTGTATTTCACACAGTTTTGTTGGGAAAAAAAAGGTAAAATCAAGAGCCTGTGCTGTCTCTGCAGTGTTTGGGCTATTGAACCCCATGGGACAGCAGCCCCTCGCAGCCAGACACTGTCCAGCCCTAAGGCAGAACTTCTTTCACACCTTAATAAGCAATTTATACCAGAACAATTCATACCTCTGCTCCCTAGAGCTGCCTCCCTCTGAGGATAATGGTGCACAGAGCACTCTGTGTTCCTCACACCACACTCAGCCCTTCCACCTCCCTGCATCTCACTGAAAATGCTGTATATTGGTCATCTGACGTGGTTCTAGGGACATGGTGGGCTTGGCATTGCAAGGTTAACAGTTGGACTTGATGATCCTAGAAGTATTTTCCAACCAAAATGATTCTTTCATTCTATGACAGCAGGCTCCTGAAAAAGCCCACAGAGCTGCTACATTTGGGCCAAGGACACATGGGACTGTTGCCTACTTTTCACTTTTATGTCCAAGAAGCACTTGACATGAAATTAAAAAGCAGCACTTTTGCAGATACTCCTTGCTGGATGTTTGGTGTCTGATCTGGCTGGGAAATATCCCCCTGGAGATGCTGCACATCCTCCTCCTTCACGAGCACCTCCGACCTGGATGCAGCAGAGCGATGCCGAGGGCTTGCCACGTGTCCTCCTTTTCTCGGGGTACTTTTAACTGAAGTGAACAAATTTGCCTGGTGTTATAGTTGATGCAAATAATAACTGAAGCTTCAGCAGCATCTCCATTATAAATTCACAGCTCTGATCCATGCAGAGTTTATAATAACATTTTACTTAGCTGGCTGCCACAGGGCAGCCACTGCTGCTCTGGGAGATTGTCTTCAGACTCTGCGGTGTCTCATCTGAGTGGGAAGTTTCTCTCTCCCCTTGATCAAGGCTTTCTTTGAAGATTAGGGTCTTGCACAGTTATGGAAATGGTTTGTAAAGGCAAGAACAGAAAAGGGAAATGTTGTACTTCTGGTGATCAGACTGGAGCTACAGATGGGGTTTTGTTGAGGGCAGCTGCAAAATGGTTCCCATGAGCATAATCTGAACTCCAAAGGGAAATCTGGTTTGGATGGATTTCTGGCCCTCCATTTCAGGCCCCTAAAATGCTGATGAAGTGGTGGGATTCTGCACAGAGCCCCACTCCCTGTGCTGTTGCTGTGACTCCTTTGCTTGCAGCAGGAGTTACGTATAAGCGGCTTTGAAGAGCCACGTGAAAATCCAGCCATGTAGGGTCTGTAAATAAATGGTTCATTACTTGACTTAATTTTTTACCTGTGTTTTCAACCCACATCAGTGATCAAACCAGCAAGAGACTGCTCCCACACCACAAAGAACAAGCTCTGACTGGCCACCCAGTCTGATGAGAGTACATCCCCCAAATCTTTAAGCATATTCACTTATTAACTGAGAACGACATATTTCAAAGAAGAAGGTGGAATCCTAAGAGTCTTCCCTTCTTCACCATGAAAATTTAATCACAAGCAATTTCACTCATTCTCCTTGCTGCAAATACACCAAAAAGCCCCTCAGCCTGATAAGGCTAGGGAACCCTGGTGCCCAGGGGGATCAGGTGAGGTGATGTACTGAAGACATCCAATGCAATTTCAAGCTCTGGGCTCAGCTCGATGAGATTGGATTTTCATGTGGTTCTCTGCTTTGTGATCACTGTGGGTTACATAGCAGTGGAAAGTCAACACCAGCATCAATGGTGTCTTGACAAATCTGCCCTGTTTTTTGCCTGCAAGTTGTGAATAAGGGATGGTTCATTATGCACAAGTCCTTGTGCGGAAGTGTTGATCATGCAAATCCCCTGTTGTTCACTTTGATGTGCCTTTAAACTACAGTCCTGACACTTTGCAAGATTTAGAACAAGGGGTCCTTCCCTGCTTGCAGTGAAAACGTTGGCATTTCGATTTCAGACTGGCTGCTGATGTCAGTGGAAGTTAAATTTTTGCACTTTACTTAATTGAATATTTTCTGTTTAAGCAGAAAATATACAGTACTTACACACATATATGCAACCATATACACATGTCTAAGCTTGAAGAGGTTTCATAATGTTGCACCAGGTAAGGCTGTCAACCATCATCACAGAGCAGTAAAAAGTGATAAATAAGAGGACCCTGCTGAAATACCATCTGGCAGGTAGGATGATGCCTCCCTTGAAGTTTCAGCAGAGCAGCATCTGCAGACACACACACATAGCCCAAGGGTCAGGGAACAGGACAGGCTCACACATTCCTGCCAGCGTGACCTCATTGGCATTTCACTGATGCCATTTTTCCTAAGACCCAAACTGAGCACATTAGGAATGACTGCAACTTGTTTAGCTAATAACGAGGAAACAGAGCTCAGCACAGAGCTATTCTTGGATCATGCTGCTCTTCAAACATTAGTATTTCTACCTATGTTGTTGATTAAAACTTTTTGTAAGGGAAGGCCAGACTTATCAGAAGGTGCTGTCTTTATCCACGCCAGCAGGTATTAATCCTTCCCATGTGCAGTGCATGGTGTGTGTTGTGCAGCTCCTACACTTCTCAACAGCCTATGCGTGATGTCTTCGCTGTTTTTTGTAGTCAGAGGGAGCATCCACAGGCATCTTATCTGGGAAGAGCTTTGGGGAATGCTGAAGGGATCCAATGATGTCCTGGCTGTGTGTAATGACTGCAGAAACACTCACTGGCCTCAAAACTGAAAAAGGAAGCGAATGCTCCAATGAAGATAAAGCCATGTTCTTTGGAGGCAAGGAAGGAAACACAATTTGATACTTGCTGTGGGTATCTTGAGGCTTCCAGCTCTCCCAGCACATGGAGGGAAGACAGGATAGTGGATATTTACAGTCTGATTTCTTGGAGTCTTTAGACAAGATCCTTGGCTGACCCAATCTGCAGGGTGGCTTTCACTTGAGTGGAGCTGTCCTGAATTGAGGATCTGTCCCACTCGGTGTGTTTATCACTTAATACCTTATATAGCTTAATTTCCTTATAAAAGGAAAATTTCTCCTGCAGTTTTCCTGCCAAACAACTCAGTCAAAGGGAAGATTTCCTTTCCTTCTGTTACCAGAAAATTCACTCCTCCTGAGATCTCTCCTGCACTCCCTGCTTTCACAGAGGCTCACTTGACTGACCCAGGCAGTGAAACACTGCCCTTGATTCACAGCAAACAGGGGCTTTTCTGGCTCAGGAAGGGCAGGGCTGCCCAGCCCAGGCCTGTTCCCTCTTACAGAGCTCAAAGAGCCAAGGAGATGCAGGAGGTGGAGGTCAGGCTCGGGTGCTGGGAATCCCTTCAGCATGTGAGGCTTTTTGAAAGCTCATGGTGCGCTGGGCTGAGCTGGGAAACCCAGAACCAGTGCCATACGCTGGAGGTGAGAGTATTCAGGACTCCTACATGGAGAGAGATGGGAAACAACAGATCCCAGTACTTCCAGGCAGAGAAGGCATGAAAGAAGTGCAGGCACCTGGCAATCCCTGCAGCTGTAAGGGTGACAAACATGGTGTGCTTTGGCCTCCCCCTTACCTTCACCACGGTGACCATGCCCTCGTTGGTGATGGGGTCTGTCCGGATGGTGAAGTGGCCAGAGGGGTCCCCGCTGATGATGCGGTAGATGGCATTCCAGTTGGGAGAGTGGGGCTGGTCCCGGTCCATCACTGTCAGATTTGCCACCACAACCTCCACTCTGTTCTCAGGCACTTCTCCTGAATACTGCAAAAGAAAGACAGCAGTGGTCACAGTGGGAGCTTTCTGTCCATCCTCACACCTCCCTCCCCTCTCCCTTCCATCACCACGCCCACTGGGAAACCAGTCCCATTAACGGGACCATGCAGTTATTTGTAATGAGCAACACATCTCTCTCTAAATCTGATTTTCCTATTTTTCTCCTTTGAGTATTTTCCCAAAGCCTAACTTCACCTCTCAGCCCAAAGGAGAACAAACCCACTATCACACGGCTGCTGCACAAGATTCAGCAAATGCTCCAAGGAAACCAACAAAAACCATTCCTGGTATTCTTGCTCAGTTACATCAACCAGAGAGTTAATTGTCAACAGCATGGGAAAATGGCAGAATAAAATGTCTAAATTTTTTAGGATGACTATCTCCATTTATCCCAAGGTATTTTGCCTCACTCAGATTTCAGTGATGCCATTTTATTGCTTCTTCAGTGATTTTACTTCATTTTATTTCTTTCTTGCCCTTGATTTGATTCTGTCTCATTATTTGAAGTGTTTCTTGTGATTTTGCCACAGCCTTTCCTGGCGCTTAATTCTCTCACTTAGCACTGATTTCCATGGAGCATGTCCCATTCAGGCACATCCTGACACATTAACTGCATTCTTTTCTGCTTTCCAGTCCCTGATTTATCACATGGCTGATCAGGGATCCTGGCCTGTGAATACTTCCAGTGTTCGGGGCTCAAAAGCTGCCAGTAAGACACATTCCCAAATTTTCAACTGTCCTCATGTCTCAGCATTGCCTATTAGCAGCACTCGCAAATCAACACTCTGAGTGACATATGGCAAATTAAACACTGGGGAAATGCCGGGAGCGGCTGGCTCGGTGTCTGCAACTGAAATCCTGGCCCCAAACTGCAGGAGCAGAGCACTTCTAAAATCTGGCCTTTGGTGTGCACAAATGCCAGGTTGTGTAAATGATAATAAATCACGCCTTTGTTAGCACAAGAGTCCGTTTCCCCTCCTAACCCATCCCCATCCTTTGGCATCTCTCCGTTATGGATGCTTATATTTAGGATATATTATTCCACCGCTGACAGCAAAAATATTCAGTCTGCCTTATGCTAATGTAAACTTAAATTTGCCCTTTAGTGGTATCCTGAATGGCATCTTGCCCTCTTTTCTGCTATGCACCTGTCCTAAACAAGTTTTCATTAGTGAATGCAGATGGCATCTCTTTCCAGCCATGCCGAGTGGTGGGGAAGAACAGTGGGAAGCTGCAGGATAATTCTTATTCCACTACATGCTGCAGCTCTTCTTTGCTCTTTATTTCCCCTGATTTCACTTTTTCTTTACCCATTCTCTTGCCCAATTTGTAGTCTCTGCAGCACACAGCTTAAGCAAGGGAAATATATGGAAATTTATCAAAAGCCTCTTGAAAAATCCATTAGATTATGTCATATGTACACTCTACTATCACCCTTGTCTGAACTGAAGGAGATTAGTTAAACAGGATCATCTCTTCCTAAATCCACACTAGTTATTGCCCATTACATTAAATTAATGTTGTATGGCACAGCAGCAGTGACAAGCTCATGAGCCCCCAGCCTCTTTTAGGCTGCACTGCCGACAACAAGGTATCATATTGTAATTCCAAAGGAGTTAAACACTCCCTGAAACCATCTTGGATCTTCAACTCAGGACCACAGGTTTTTTCTGTCACTCCCAGGCTTATGCCCTGCAGAACCAAATAGAATTATGTCATCAAGAACAAACCATCAGCTGTATTTAACCCATTTAAGAGGGCCAGTCCTATATGATCCCTGAACACCTTTAGCAGGTCATAACCCAGGGACTGCCAACGAATTTGGGTTACATGGAGGTCCCACGTAATGGATTTTACATCAGCTCTTCCAACAGCCATCACATCTGTTTTCAGCCCACAATGACAGAGCTTACACATTTTAAAATATGAGGTTATGTTAACAATTATAAATACACAAGCACATGCCAATATAAAGCCTGGAGGAAGACCACAGCAGCCTATAAAGCTTTTCCATTGGAGTAAATACCACAATGCTCAGCACATCCTGGGCAATCCAGGAGTTCATCCACTTGTTGTTGACCTCTGTTAGGTCCAGTTAGGAAATTATCAGTCCTAAGCAGCACTGAGAGTGGCTATTGCCTATTGCGCTTATAAAGCAAAATGTTTTTCTGATGAGAACAGAGCACCTTCACTGGAATCAAAGGAGCCATCCAAAGCTATTCAGGGTAAGAAACATATCTTGGAGAGATGTGCCATGAAGAAAAGAATAATTTTCATCAGCTACAGATCATCAGCTACTGGGAATTCAAACTGCAGTCTGCCTTTCCTCCCTCTCACACTCCCCCACTATCATTATTATAGGTAAATGCTGTAATGTGTATTGTCCACAATTGTCTTTACCTTTAATAAAATTAAGTAATGACATTAAATTACACCTGCTAAAGGAAGGATGGCAGCTCAAAGCTACCCACACTTCTTTAATGTCATTCCCTCCCCACCCTGGAGTAATTCAGGATAATGAACATCTTTCACTATGCCGCTTTCCAGCATTCCCTCTGCTCTAAGTTCTCTTTCATAAGATTACAATTGATTTTCAAATAAAGAGAAGCATATCTATTCAAACAATGTAAAACAATGGGCAACAGAGGAGCTGCTGGAGTAAACACAAGATTGATAAAGCAGTGCTTGACCTATACCTGTAGCATTTACTCATATTCCCCTGTATTTCATTTAGCTTCACTTTCAACTGTTGCATTTGAAGTTCTTTATTTCCAGAGTGCTTTTTTAAAGACCATTCACAAGGATTTCTATGGCTGATTGTTACACACTTTGCTTCCCTTCTCAGATAAGGATTCCTTCTGAAACTGGCATGTTCTTAAATCCTTAAATTCTGTAGGGTCTTTTTTTCTTCCCCTCCCATAAAAGCCTGTGCTGGCAAAACTCCTTCTCCCACTCCTCTGGAGCTGGCCTCTCTGAAATCATGCCTTGCTGAAAAGGAAATAATTCATTCTGATTTTTGGGCTGGTACTAAAATTGGTTAATCCCAGAATTTGTCTTTCATCTCATTTGGACCTGACAGCACATAAACACACAGACAAATATAATTCAGGAGAAGAAAGGGGTTGATGTAGGGGACAAATGATAAATTCAGACCATGACTTGACTTTGTGCAATAAATCTGGAGTCTGGGCAGTGAAGCCATGCACATCTGAGTAAAACCAATTAGCTACTGCAGCCACTCCTAGGGAGGTGTGGGATTGAGACAGATGAACACAAAGATAATTATTCAGGCTTCCTTCTAAAGGGAGCTCCTTTTTTCCAATGTTCTTACTTTTTTCCCTGGCTGGTTTTGCTAAAAAGCTGTGAAGGCAGAGACTTGTTCGCATGAATGTCTGCAGGAAAGATCTTTCTGTTGTCTCCAAGATTTGCTAATGATGACACAATATTTGTTCCAGGCAGCAGTGGTTTATGAAGGCTGAATTGCCTGGAGAAATAGTGTTTCATGACCTATAGCTATGGATTAACACAGAAGAATAAGGGCATTTCAGTCCTCTTATTAGACTCTGAGCCCTTCCCCTGACAGCTATGGCTGCTGCAAAGTGCTGAATCTTCTCTCTGGGTCCCTTAGGCTGGGAGAAACCGAAATGAGAGTGAGTGCATGTGGTGGTGGGGAGTCCCATCCCTCCCCAGTTCCTGCTGCCAGTCTGCACTCAGGGGGCTCCACTGGCCCACGCAAGCTGTGGGAGCAGGCACCCAGCCTGAATAAAACCTGCAGCTCCTCACGCTTCAGGGCATCCACCCAACCCCTGCTGGCATCCCAGGCAAGGGTTTACCTTTCCTGCATGATATCTAACAAAGATGCTTGAAAAGCAGGGAAATTAATAAACAACTGCGGTCTGGTTGCAGAAATCTGTGTAAAATGGAGGAAGAAAAAAAAAAGATGAAAATCTCCTAATAAATCATTAATTGTGATGTGCTTGCCCAACTGCAGCACGGAAACAAGCAAATGCCATCCTAATTGATTGCTTCTTATTCCATCTTTATAGGCCTGCATTTTTTATTGTGGGGGTTGAATAAGCCCAGAGGTGTAAAAAAACGCTAGATTGTACTCTGCGTATCTGCCAACTTGATATTTAGATCAATAACGCTCTTC
>NW_008236180.1:6114857-6154368 GCF_000691975.1 Corvus brachyrhynchos
TTCCCCTCCCCCCCGCTATTCCTACTACTGGTAATTTAGCTTTTCTTCCTAGCAGACTAATTGCTGTTTTCTTAAGCCTTACTATCAATTCTGTGACCTTTAATTTCCAATATTGTTTGCTGTAGGGATGACTCTGCTGGGGCTGTGAGCTATCCCAGCCCCTCTGCGCCGCGTGGCTCAGCCCCAGCTCTCGGCTGCTGTGACAGTCACACAGGGACTGACTGCGAGGTTCTCCCTCCACTGTGTGCAAAGGAGACCATGAGCTGGCTCAAATCCCCACAAAACCCCTGTAAAGTCAGTCTTATTTTCCAAGTCAGGCTTTGAGATGCTCATTTCTGGTTTTATTAAACAACTCACTCCTGTGAGGTCTCGAGTGATGAGCACCGATGTCCTCACTCCTTTTTGAGGCTGCTGGGCATGACACCAGCCAGCAGTCTCTCCATAAACCTCTTGGCTGTTGATTTTCCAGGCTCATGACCACAATATCCCCTGCACTGCAGTGTCCCTGCTTCAGCTTCACATCCACGTGGATCTGCTCCACAGTCCATCCATGTACGCATTGGTGCTCCTTCACAAAGGAGCTGCCCAGGCTGCAGGCACTGCCTCATGGTGGTCAGGCAGGAGTCAGCCTTGCCCAGCCCAGTCAAGGAAGTGCATAACAACGAGCTCACCAGCTTCAAAAAGATGCTTTGGAAGTTTTGCCTTTGTCCTCAGCAGTTTGTGCTGTTAAAGCACCTCACCTGCCTGCAAAGGAGCCCTCTCAGCTCTGAGCATGGTGTGGTGGAGACAAGGCACCCACTGGTTCACAGGGAGGTTGTGCAGGAATTTTGAGCGATGCTCAGCGTGGTCTCCGTGTGCTGGTTTCTTTTTCTTTGGGCAAGTTTGAAAAACAACAGCAAGGCTTAAAGTTTAGCACTTCTGAAGCTGATCCCAGGCTGGAGCACAGACAATCTCTGTCGTGTTCCTGCCACAGGTGACAGCCACTGGCTTTACACTTTGTCTTTGTTGGTGTTATTTTTTCAAAATCTCAAGTAATGACTAATTCTGGATCAATATACGAGTTTTACTCTTTGAATGTGAAGACAAAGCTGGAGCAGAGGAGAATAAAGCAATACCCTCTCTTTCAGACACAGCAAAAGAAAATCCTCTCACTTCAGACTCCAGTGTGCGCAAGGAACGTGTAGGTTTCACCTTGGTTCAAAGACTCTTTGAGTACTTGCCAGGAGTTCAGTGCACATAATAGTAAAAGGATATTAAAAAAAAAAGTAGTTTGCATGTCTAACAAAGAGCACTAATTTTTTTTTCATTATCAGATGTTACATTCTTTTGATAGTATGAAAAGATGCCGCAGGAATGATGACACAAGACACCATTCTGCTGCAAGATAACCATTTCCAAATAAATATATCTTAAGAAATGAGGTTTGAAGTTTGCATAGAAATTTAGATATTTTATAAAAATGCATTACAACACAAAGGAGCTCTTTACAATGTTCATATGAAAGGTTTAAAAAGAGATTAAAATTATGTCCTTGGAAGGCATATAGCCTTGTCAAGAAAAAAAAATTCTACATTAACCCTGTGTAGGAAAGTTGTACTTTATCTCTATTTCAAAGGCTATAAAGAACCACTTTAATCAACCTGCTTGACTTGGGGGACTTGCACATCTCACTGAAACTCATGAAATCTGGCATAGTGTGGTTTCCAGAACACAAAAGCCTTTAATCCGTAAACCGACACTCTTGTACATTCAAATCCTGATACTAGCTCCTTGTTAGGAACTAAAATTGTGAATTTATCCAAAATGGGATCTCATCTCGTCTAAATGATGTAGCCTTTGCAACAGTGACCTTTAACAATGGTTATACCCAACAATGAAAGATTTTATGTCAGGAGCCAGTGGAAACAATATACATTAAAATTCTGATCTGATAGCACAGCCCTTTATTTTCCAGTTTTAGACAAGGATCCTTTGAACATTTCATTTGCTCTCTTGTCTAACATACCTTTGTTTTTTGCCTACGGAATGAACAGCAGGAAAAGGTGGCTGATACTTTTCTGCACACTATCTGATTGTCAGGTATAATTAGTAATGCTCTTAAATAGAGACATAGATTTTAAAACAGCTGGAACAGCCTACAAAGCCTTATTCTTAAAAAAACCCCCTTATATGCATACATTTATATAACAGAACCTTTTTGCACAGACACATCATGGCTTTACAGTGCTTGACAGCCCTATGCTTCCCTTCAGCTGCAGAACCAAAGGCTAAAGTGACTTGCCTGTCTCCTGAGGCAGCCGCAGAACGGGCTGGAGCCGCGCCCTGCGCTGGGGCAGAATCCTGGGAACATCATTAATTCATGTGTTACTTGATAAATCCATTAGGTCAGCCTGGATTAACCTATCGATCTCCCCAGTGCATTGTCACAGAGCCCTGTGATCCTTGCTGAGCTGCCAGGATGGAAAAGGCCCCAGCCAGGAAGGCTGGCGGGGAACTGGGATGAGCTGGATCACAGCACGGCTCTTCCCAGGCTCTGAGCTCCACTGGGGAACCCAAACAGGTTTGTATGGGCTGGGGAAAAACAGGGCAAAAGAACAACCAGAAGCTCTACCACCTCAAATCAAACCACCACTGTTCTGGATACTCTGACCTCAAATTGCCAAAGTAGTGCCCCCTGCATCCCCCACCACGGCACGGGGCAGCTTCCACTGTACTTTTACTCTCTAAAATAACCAGCTCCCTAAAAAGAGGATGCAATTAATTCATTTGTTGGCATGTCAATCCTCGCATTTCCTTCTCCTTCTGCAAACTGCAAAGCAGCAAATAACCACGCTGCTTTGAACAACACTTTGAAAACATGTTTTTCCTGATTTGCATGTAAACGAGAGCAGCAAAAGTTGTGTGAGAGAGCTCAGCTCCTAAGTGAGAAAAACGTACTGCACAGGTCTGGCTCTGTATCTCTTGGTGAACTGTGTCTAGAAGGGGATGTTTCAATTCAGGCACCTGTAATAAAGTTTCATAAGGAAGGGCCTTAAGCTGATAAATCTGGTTTAGGATTTTCTTATTAACTGCCCATTCCTCATAATGAGTTTTTAATTTAATTTTTTTTCATATTTTAAGGCATATAAAAGCTGCTCATGTGCTTCTGGGATCTCAAGATGGGTATTTGGGAAAGGAAGAATTTTGAGAGTACTGAGACTGATTTTTTACATACACTATAATCCTGGTATTGAGATTTTTAACAAGTTTCCCGTGCAGCACAGCTCAGCCCTTCTGCACACTAACTCCTGCTCCAACCTCCTCTGCACTGCAATTGAAATCTCTGTTATTCCCAGATTAGTCTCAGAATTAGCACACAGGGGGTTTTTGTGTTTTTTTTAATGAGTAGATTGGAACTCCATCATCAGGCACTGGAAGATCCTCTAGTCTGGCCATAAAAAGGGTTCCTGACTGGACAGAGCACTCTTGTAAGGAGAAAGCCACTGAAGCAGGTGTTTTGTTCTAGAAGTGTGGTTTATTCTGTGGTTTAAAGATGTGATCTTCTGCACTGGTGCCACAACGGCCAATTTTTTATGTCCTTACTGATGTTTAAAATATAATGGCAATGTCTGCCAGTGGGGCGAGAACTTGCACTCACAGGAGATTTGTGCCAGGGTTTCTACAGGAAGGGATGGAGTCCCTAGAATCTCAGCATTACAGAATGGTTTGTGTTGGAAGGGTCCTTAAAGGTCACCTAGTCCAACTCCCTGCCACCTTCACCTAGGTGAGAATCTGGCACTCTAGAGAAATGCCTGCCTGTTTACAGTAACTCAGAGCACAGAAATTCAATGCTGCGTAATTAATCAGCCTTGCCATGAAAAAGAGGCTTCTCGCTGCAATTTTGTTTTCAACATTTCCTGTGGAATGGAGCAGAGAAATGCAGTGAGAAATGCAGGATATTGGGTCAGAGAAAACATGGAGTCACTCTCTAGTTCTGAATTTAGGAAAGAAAACAATATTATTTCTCCTTTATTTTTTTTTTTTAAATTAAAACCTGTTACTGCACTATGCTGAGCAGTAGGAAAAACTCTACCATGCTCAAGAAAACTTGGCGAAACCTTTCAACCATTCTCTGATTTTAACCGGCTGTTCTCTGTGTTGTGACCCTTTCTCCTACAACTGAGAAGCTCTGAGACATCCTGGACAGTTAGAAAGTTTTGATAAGAGAAAACTCACAACACTCCCAAATCCTTTGCTAAATCTCCCTTTTTTCCCCTCCCAGCATGTCACTAAAGATTTCATAAGTGAAATGTACTTAATGAAATTCCAGATATATATCCTCTTAAAATGACAGCCCTCAGAAGCAACTGTTTTTAAGGCAACAGAATATTGAAGAATTAAAAACCTGCCGACCCAAGGAAGTCAGCCAACCTCAGGAGGAGATTTATTTCAGTGCCTTGCAATAATGGAGTTACAGAATGTATTTAAATTTCTCAGCCTCACACCAGTGCCTGAGATGCTGTGGACTTTTAAGATCATGAAGTAATCCAGCACAAATGGGTGCTTGCCTGGGACATCTGGCAGACATGGACATGCCACAGCTGTGTGGACATCCAGCCTAACCAGGATTCTGCTGGGTAACTACATTCAGGGAATTGAATTGGGCTCTCCAAGGCCAGGTCTGGAGAAGAATTAGGATGTTTCATATGTAATCAAAAGCAGAAAGAGGCACAAAATCTAGAAGAAACCATTCAAATTTGAGGGAAATGCTACAGGTGGAAAAATGTCAGACAAGAAACGTGGGTAGATATGTGATATAGGAGCATCAGTGTCTGATTTCTCCTTGAAATTTTAACCTGACTGATGCCCCAGAGATGATGAGAACAGCGTCTGATCCACACACCCTGATCTGGTGGCAGAGCCCTCGGCGATTTCCATGGCAGCACAGCACAGAGTCACAAGGACATTTCCCTCCGAGGTTTCCTTTAGCTCCAGAGATTCTGTCAGTCCCTGTCACACCTCACTGCACACAGGTAGCTCACACCTCCCTGGAACCTCCTTCTCCCTGGACAATTCCATGGAAAGCACGGGATGGGGATGTTGTCTACGGCTTCTCCCTCTAGATCCTGCACAGATTGAAAAGGGGAGGAGAAGGAGGAGGGAAATCCCTGCTAAATGAGACACTGAACCAGGAGACAGCTCTGCCAGAAGCTGCAAATGAGAGGGCTCATGACAAATGGGGGACAGCGAGCGATGGCTGATGGGCGCTGTTGTGGGCCAGGGGTTGTCTGTGCTTTGATAACATTATATGATATTATAATATTAATTAAAACTTTATAATGATATTATTAATATCATTATAAGATTAATTATAAGATTAACCCAGTTGCACAAACCTGCAAACCAGAAGGTTAGAAAACCCGAATGTTAAATCAATTGATGTGTCACATCCATGCATTGTGACTTATGCCCATGGTGCTGAGGATGGATGTGCCACTCACCCCCTGAGTGACAGCTGCTGAAAGCACTGCAGAGACAGGAGGGCCTCGTGCTGTATGTTCCAGGTGGAACATATGCAGGAAGCACATGGAATCTGTGCTGCTCCTCCTGGCTCTGCCTCCCGTGTGGTGCTGCAGCTCCGACTGACTGAGATTACACTCTCCAGCATGGAGAGGAGGTTGTATTATTCTTGATTTTACACCAAGTAGTACATGTGTCCAATCTGAGAGAGACCAAGAGAGTATTTTTTTATATTCCCCCCCCCCGCCCTTTTTTTTGTGACAGAAAATTGAAATTTGTAATGAAACTATCATTCTGGTTTTTTTTTTTTAATCACTGGTCTCTGGCAATTTTAAACTCTGAGGTCTGAAAAATTCATTACCACTAACTTCCATCAAGGGTGTTCCTGAAACCAAAATTACTTAATCAACTCAATTTAGCTTCTTGTGTAGACCTAATTCAGAAAAACTTTATCTTCTTGAATTGTTATTGCAATTAATTTCCCCCCCCACCTTTCTTTTTCTGCAGCAGACGACATTTCAGTAATTAGATATTCTATAAAAATGAGTTATTCATTCAGAATAGCTTCACTTTTATATTTGATTAATCATATTACCACTGAGGTCTGGGTTTTGTCTCCAAGGAAAGTTTAATGACCTCATTTTAATCCTTCTTTTAACCACCAGGCAGGTATCAATGAGGAGAAATAAAATTATCTTCTTTTTTCTTTTCCTCCGCTTTATTTCACAATCTCAAGATTACATTTGATGCTTTTTCTGTGTGATTGACCCATTTACAAGAAAGAATCTAGCTGATTCCAATTAGGTTCAGGGCAGAATCAGGCTAAACAGAGTCTTGAACTGTGCCTTAATGCTCAGTGGAAAGGAGAGGAACCAGAACTGCTTTACCACGTGGCAGCCAGTTTAAAGCTCTGTACATGATTAATTTGGTGATAATTTGAAAATGAATGTACTGAAAAGAAATAAACAAAACAAAAGGCACTGTAAATTTAGGTTTTGATTAATGGGGTCTATTAGGAAGAGACTTCTATCAAGGCAATCACATTTTTTTTTTAAATCAATGCATATATACCCACACAATGTAATGGAATAATTCATATAAACCACAGTTTATCTGGGAGTAGAGACTTGGATATGATTGATGACTGTTTGCCTTGTATCAGCATCTATCTATGCTTTGGATCCAGCTATATGCACATCTATATTTTGTATTTATACATTTACATCTCTGTATCTGTTTTGCAGACTCCACTAAGCAGTCTCAAAGGTATCTCATCCTTTCTGTCATATGTTACACTGGTGTAAACGCTCAACAGACATCACAGAAGAGGCTGATGCTTCTTTCATTAAGACATGAGGAATTATTGCTTTCTCATAAAGTGAGAAGTATCTTTCATTTTAGATGAAAGAGGTGATAAAATAAAGAACAAAAGTTGAGCATCCACAAGAGAGCAGGAAGCGTGTCCTGTGTTCCCTAGCACTGCACTGAAAGGGCCTCCAGGCACTCAGAGATGCTGTGCCTGTGAAAGACACAGAGCTCCCAGGGAATCTGCACTTGGAGCTGGGGATCACCCTCATTCTCTAACACAATGAGACTGTGTGGGCTTCACCCTTCCTCAGCTCCCTTAGACAGGCTTTGCACCGAGGTAGGGATCCATCCCCAAAGGTTAGTTTGACTCCAAAGGCAGATCCAGGTGTAAATAATTTCGTAACCATGGTTAATCTGTGTGTCTGCAGGTGCAAAGCCCCTGGAATTTTTGTGGTGAGTTCAGCACAGGCCTGAAACAGGATGGGAAGAATGAATATTGTTTCTCCTTGTGCTCTGTTACTGCTACCTCCCAACCTAACATCCTTTATCTAATTCATTGTTCACGGCAAAGGTTTTCACGGGGACATGCAACTAGAGGCAGAAAGCCCATTTCAATTTATAAGCACTGGGGACTTATTTAGGAAAACTAGACTGATTTGTGGTTTTTAAGACTTCACTGACTATATATTTAATGGAAATGCACACAGAATTAGGTAGATGTTCATGTACCCAAATGCTACTGGGCATATTCGATTCACTTGAATATGATAATTTATTTCAGTTAGAGGATGACAGCTCTATAACAGCCCAGGCTTTGCTGGGTAGTTTGGCTGAGCCTCGTTTTGACTGGAAAATTGCAAGTGAACACAGTCATCTGGGAATTTCCGTGAAAGCATAATTGATTTTTAACAATAAAGCCTGTCTGCAGGACTGTATAGAACCCCTGGGTTTGTCTTCAGCTGTAAAACACCACAGTCCTGTACATTCCCTTGCCACAGCACCTGGTCTTTCCCCTTGCCAGCTCTGACCTGTGCAATCTACTTGATTTCTGCCTCTTGTGACAACTGCCTCTAAATTATGCCACAGGCACAGTTTTGATGATTTAAAAATTCTGTATGATCCGGGCTAATCTACATTCAAATGTCACTGCAGACTTTCTGAATGGCGCAGGTGTAGTGACGGGGACAGTGAGATCTGAATGGACATTACATATGCAGCTTTAGTCTGTACACTGGCAAATCATGTACACAGTGCTCAAGATTTAAGCCCTTGATCTTTTCCAGGGCTTAGGAAGAGGGAGGAGACAGATGGACATGTGCCAAGGTCCTGGGAGATAGTAAGCTACCCACTTTCACTAGTTTTTCTTGGATCAGCCTCTTAAGATCTCTTTTTAGGAAGCCCTCGTAGGCATCCTGGTGCAAATTTCTGTCTGCAGGAAATCCCAGTGACATCCCACTCCTGCTGGGTTCTCCCTCCACAGTGTAAGATTAATTTGTAAAACATGAGCATGCATGTAAAAGGGATTTCTCATAACACTCCCATGTTCTGAACGCTTCCGGGTACATCTGCCTATAAATGTGTTTAGGAAACCCCAAGGCAGCCTGACGTGGATACCAATTTTGATTTCCTACAACCATTAAATACCATTTCTCCAAAGCAGACCTATTTGCATCTTTGCATCCCAGTCACTTGGAAGTCACAATCTCTCAGCCTGAAGGAAAAGCTGAGGGTTTTCCCTGCTACTTTGCTATTTTGAAACTCACCATTGAAAACGGAGCTCAGCAGGATTTCACTGAGGGGGCTGGAGCCCACGCAAAGCATTCACCCCACTTGCAAAAAAGTCACATTTTTACAGTTCACATCAGGTATTTCTGTGCAGTGCTGCTCTTGCACAGGTTGCTGCACAGCTATATTCTCTCCTCAAACAAACAACGAATGTGAGAACAAACGCATACGGAACAGGGAATACAATTTTGGGTTATGCTTGTATGCTTTGTTTCCACAATTTTGGCAAGTTTACAGAGCAGGAGGCTAAGTGAGAGCTACACCATTGCTGTGAAAAAGGAAATACTAGTGCCCTTGTTCAAGGCACTGAAACTGGATTACTATATCCAAATTGGGTCAGAAGAATGAAAACTTAGCAGAGTGTGGAGCACAGCAGGGTTAGCAAGAGAACCAGGGAAGGGAAGCTGAAAAGTAGAAGGGGCTGGAGGATCTTGGCTTGTTCTGCCTCACAGAATGATGTACACTAGTAAATCATGGGGGAGAGGGGAGAGAAAATGGGAAGGAAACATCAGAACAGGAGAAGGAAGAACTATTTCTGGTAAAGGACAACGGCACTATGGCAGCGATGCTCTGAGAACATCTTCGCTCTCAAATTCCAAAGCACTTCTCGGAGTGGGCTCATTAATATCTCCCACAGTACTCGAGGAACCAGGACACCTGCACAGACAAAGGTCAGACATTTTTGGCAGTGTGGTGCCAAAACCAAGAAGCCCTTTTAACTCGGCTCTCTCTCCGTGTTCTTTTGTTCAGGAAGCGCCGAGCTCTTCTCTGAAGATTCCAGCGCTGCCTGATCCAGCCCAGCACGAGCCACGTTAACTCAGCCTCACTGCAGCAGCCAGGGGTGAGCCTGGTCTGACAATATTAATTAAATAGGCCAGTTAAAAACTGGAAAGAACTGCTTTTCCCAATGTGCTTGCGACAAGGACTTGCTCCTTCACTGATCAGCCAAGTCCGTGTTGTAACCAGATTAACCTTACCCAGAAACACATCCCTCCTGCTCCAGCACAGCCCCTCTGAATTCAGGTTACTCCAGACCAGCAACTCTGCTTTGAGTTCAGCCAGTCTTTGGCCAGGCAGCCTCTCCCAGGCCAGCAAATGCCACCAGTGCCCTGTGAGCTGGGAAGCATGCACCCATCCTGATAGTCCAGTCCTAAACCTTTGGAGCTGTTCCTAACTGGTGTCAGTGTCAGGCTTAGCGAGTGAGGCAGGGAAGGGGATGATGTCCTAGAGCTGCCTCTTTAAAACAGACTCCACTGGAATTCAGCTTTGGAAGAGGAGATTCTCAAAGCAGTGCCAAAGGGCAAATTTTAAAGCAGCTTTAAATAAGACGTCCTAAGGCTCAGGAGATTAAAGAACTTGAATAGCCCAGTTTCTTTCTTCCCTTTCTTTCTGCACCCCCTCTAATTTTTTTTTTTTCTTTTTTAAGAGGTTGATTGCCAGGCAGGTTTTCCCAAGAATCCACAAGCTCAAGCAATCATGAGCACTTTAGCCCTGTGAAATAATATTTCCCTTACATGGGCTACTATAAAAACAAGTTCTGCACAGTAGGCAAATTTAAAATAACTTTTAATTAACATTTCAGACACAGAAGTCTGATCATGCAAATTCATCTGCGTCTCCTCTGCGCCTGATTGTTCCTGATTGAATATGATAAAAATAGACTTTGTATGAGTCAAGTGTAGGCATGGATTTCTTTCACTTCTCCTCCCCTCTGATTATGCATTTTCTCAGATAAAGTGGAAATCCTTGGATGGCTATTAACAGTATCATGGGTCAGACTGGAAAGGGCATCCTGCCTGAGAGGAGTTAAAAGATTCCACTGGAATTAGAGGTGTTCCTTCTGTGAGCAAGAAAGATGCTTCAATCTTACATAAAACCTCACCTGAGACTATCCAGCATTGTTCTGTTTCAGCTGACTTTTAATCTCTGAAATACCAACACTAATTTCACTGCACCCCCTGTATCTGAGGTGAGCATCTGGCCAGAGGCCACAGATCTATATTAATATGGAAAAACCACAACTCACTTGCACACGGGAGATAAATATTTGAAGGGAGACTGAGGAATTTCCCCATAATTAAGACATGTCAGAGGACATGACCCTGTTATAAGTAACAAGGACTCTGGATAATGGAGGGCACAGTGATACCTTTATCTTACAACAGTAGAGAGCCAGTTTTCCAGTAGAACTTCCTATAGAGCCTTTGTAACACAGTCCAGTTAAAATCTTGATATTTTACAATAGCCGGTGACTTGGCAGATTCAAAACCCACCAAAAGTTCCACAGAATTGAATGAGCACAACTAAAAACTCTCAAAGAGCCATGGAAAACTTGGGCATGGAGGATTTAAAATACCTTTTTCTATGGCATCTGACCCAGAGCCTGTGGGCATGGGCTGGCTGGGCACACTGAGGAGCCAGTGCTACCTCTCCTCTTGGTCAGGGGGAAGAGCTGCCTCCCTCCATTTATTTTTGCAAGCAACAACATCACATGAAGAACATGACACTGTGGACAGGCTGAAGTCCCTTATCCAGCCAGAAGATTATTCCCTGGGTCACAGTCCTGCATTAAATAATTAAAAATGCCCCAAACAGCTGCCTGTGATGTTTACAGCATTTCAGGGGATGCTCCACTCTTGCGGTGTCTCTCAGGAGACACTTCCCCACTGTTGGCTGCTCTCTGATGCTTCTCACCACAGGCACAGTTAGCACTGCAGATCAAGGAAACATTCACAAAAAAGAGCTGGAAAGGACCAGAAGAGGCACCTTGTCCTCGCTGTACTCCAGTGCCTTGCAGCTCGATGCAGGTAGGACTGGTCACAACTATCAGGACTGGCCGTGCTGATGGGGACTGGCCTTAGAGTTAACAGCAGACTTGAGTTCCAAATTGTTTCATCCAGAGACTCTGATTTCCTTCCTCCCATGTAATTTCAGAACCCTTTGTTTGAGAAGGTGGGGCTGCTGCTTTTCCTGCCTTTCAGGTCGTGGGCCAAAGAATGTGAAACCCACTGACATCAATTTGCATGGAAGCACCCAGGCATTCTGGAATTTTACTGAGATATCTCCATTTTTGTACCTTTAAGGATCTTCTCTGTGATTTTATTGCTCTTTTACGACTTCTCATCCAGCACTACACTTTGATGCCAGCCCATCAGGTATTTTGGATGTCCATTCACCAACACACCTCTGCAGTTCACCGACTCTGCTGGACATGTCATTTTGGCACTCCTGTGCCTGCACTTCCACACGGTCCATACACGCAGCCTCTCCCCCCTGCCCTGTGCTCAGCTACAGACGTGCCCTGACTCTCTCGACCATTGCAGTGGCTGTTTTCCTCTCTCCCATCCCGTTGTTAAATTTTACACAGCAACATAAAAAAACATTAATCCCTGCTGCTGAATACATGAGCTGTGACACCAGCGTGGTGCAGTGTCCTCCTGAGCTACATTCCCATCCAGAAACGATTAAGTCTAAAACCACCCTGGCTGAATGACAGGTAATTTAGGAGCGCTATAGGGTGGGCCTTCGTATCTGTCTGGGATGAATACAGCTCCTGAGTTCCTCTCATCTGGCAGCTTGCCAAGAGCAAGCCACAGTTTCAGTTATTCAGCCTATTTTTGTTTTTACAGCAGCATCTCAATACAACTATTTAAAATAAAAATATACAATATCTCTCCAAACAGTCCACAGACTTAAAAGAGACCATGGGCTTTCTTACTCTCTGAGGAGCTGTAGATTTCCTGGAAAGTGATTTTTGCTATTTTTTTAGAGGCGTTAAAATGCAGATTAGACTATTTGAGGACAGTGAGGAGATTCAGCTCAGGCTTAAAGAAACTCATCAGCCTGATGCTGTTCTCTCTGCCAGTAAGGGAAAAAACATATTATACTTTCATACTCACATGAAATTCAGCCTGGCTATACCCGGGAGTATATCAAAGATATTTGTTTCCATAGAATCAGAAAGTATTATTGTAAAACACCCTTGGTTTTCAACTCTTTATAGAGAAGTCCCATGTGCCACTGTGTAAAGCCCTTTGGCCCTTGCAAAACTCTTTCTTCGGTGATTGAAATTAGAGAAATAATGGTACACATCAACTCTGCTTAGAGGAAGAGTAGCACTTTCTAATCCATTTAACACAATTCTGTGGGTAATTCTCTTGATGGCTTTTATTCTTTCTAGGTTTAACACATATCGAGACATTAAATACTCAGAATTCACCTGAAAGCAGATTTCCATTATCCCACCTTCCATCAGCTTTGAGAAGTGTTTTGGAAAGCCATTAAAATACACCATATCTGGAGGGATGCTGCTCTGCTGAAGGCACCAGTGTGCTCATGCAAGTAACCCTGAGCCTGCTCACCCTGCTCCCCAGAACCTCACCTCCCAACCTGCGTCTGGAGACAAGGACCCCGCAACCTGGGTCATGTGAACAACCTGTGCTGAAGTGACATGGCCACTAGATGTCATTCCTTTTTCACTCAAACGGAGGGCAGAGAAGTATTTACCTGGCAGAATAAAGTCCCCCCCACACACCAGGGAGCAGCGGCAGTGTTGTGGTGCAAGGTCCCGTGGCCCCACAGACACAAACCTCCTTCTGGAGAGAATAATCCTGTGCTGGCAGGAGAAAAGACCACAGAGCCCAAGATCTGTGCTTATTTTTATGGCTCTTCATAATTGTACCATACTGAAGGAGATATTTAAGCAAAACTTTACAACACAAAGCTTGGAGCATCCATGACGGACACAAAGCACACGTGTGCTGTTACATCCACTGGAGCAGCAGCACAGCCTGGGCACTGATGCCCAGACCTGAACACGTGTTGAATGCTCATTTTGCTGTGACTCAGGAGGAATTGAGTGCCTTTCTTCTCCTTAGAAGCTAGGTCCAAGTCACTTCATTAGAAAATGTGGGCAGTGTTTGGGAATTGAGCATGTCACAGCCCCAAGACCAGCTCCTGATGGAGATGGGAAGGAAGGACCCAGACTCCATAACTGACATGAATCCAATCTGGGTCCACAGGGGCATAAAATGGATGACTCTGCATGACTTCCTTGAGTTCTGCGACACATCTGCAGTTTTCAAGAGTATAACTAAGGGTAAACTTTGGTCCTACGCTAATAAATATTTAGAGACCCTTTGGGATGGAATGAAAATTCAGAATAATATAAATAATAAAACCATTCCTCCAAGGATATTCAGTGACTTGAGCACAAAGAAGTTAGACCTTCTGTATTTGGAAAGATTTGATGTCCATTTAGGATACATCACTTACTGCTTCTTGTTGACCCTCATATGAATACAGACAGGGGGTACACAAGCATTTCTCATTCATTAGCATATAGACCTCTGCACTGCTCTGTGGTTTCTAAATTTACTATGCACATTTCAGTCTACATCATTTCACCTTCCAATTCTTCATTTTTACCTTAACCAGCTCTAAAAATTTTTCATTTGCAATCTCTGTTTTTTCCCCCTTGCCCTCCAGTAATACCTTGGAACACGTGAGAACAGAAGAAGACTGTGCTAATAAAATAAAAGAAAAATGTTTAACTGATTAAAACCAGATGTACTGAAGAATGTCTACACATTTACTGCCAGCACACACAAATACATCTGTTAGAGCTAACAGTGAAATACAAATTTTACCAGCTACCTGTTACCATTTAGAGTACTTACAGCCCTCTTGAAATCATATCTGAGCTATAAACCCCAAATATCTCTCACTGCTCAGGATTTCACTCATAAGTATTAATAACTCTGATATGTCTACAGCCAATTGCTGTGAAACAACTGCATCCTCTTTAGTGCAATCAGACATGGGCTGTTTGCCACATTATTTCAGCTCCTTCAGCACCTTGGCCAAATCGGTCATCAAATAGTTTTGCTGCTTCATGGATCAGTCTTCTCCCTTTTTTCTTTTTCTCCCCTGAAGGCCTTTATTCCACAGCTATCCATCAAAGTTCCTTCTATCTGCCCAACCAGCTTGGAGAGACAGCAGATAGCACCATCCATGAATTCCAAACACTGTGGCCATGCATCACCCTGCTGATGTGTCGATACTCACAGTGCTGGTCGTGAATTCAGGGGGGTTGTCATTCACATCTGTCACTGTAATGATCGCTGTGGCCGTGTTTGAGAGACCATAGTTAAGATTTCCTTCCATATCTGTTGCTTGAACAATGACTATGTACTGCTGAACTTTCTGGAAAGAAAAAAAGAAGAAAAGGAAAAGATGAGAAACAAAAACGTACCCTGTAAAATGCCTTGATTTATTTTCCATGTACAAGTGCGATCTTTAAGCAGACTAAAAAGTTAATTGGATAAAAAATGTTAGTAAAAAAAAGATCAATAAAATTTTCAACAGTGTTTTTGAAGTGATTTTTGCATAGATTGGTGGACATCACCTGTCTCATGGGGAAATAAAGTCTTATGGGCAAAATTCCCTGGTTGAAGCTGACATCTTTATTAACTTTTAAGCATTTTATGCAACATTAGTTTTTGTCTTCTGAAAACCAGTAAAAGTTTTGTTCATGTGTTTTCACTGAAAACATTGCTAACAACATTATACCCCCCAAATTGACATCAACACTGCCTGGCAGCCCTCCAGCTCATTCTGCTCACACAGTTTGATACCCACAAAGCATTAAAATGCTCTCCATGTTTCAATTCTTAACACAATCTTGGTAAATAAGGAGAATTTAAGTCCAGTATAGAAGAAAAAAATAATTCAGTGCAATAAACAGCAGTTCAGCAAAACTAATTTAAATTCCTGAGCACCCCTAAAACACAGCTCTCAAAGGAAAAAGCTCACAGAGCCAGCCATAAAAATCACACAGTGAAGTTCGAAGGGATGCTGTAAGTCAATGCAACTGGAAAATAAACCTGAATAAAATAGGAGAGGCCATCTGATGTTGCACGTGTACACATCTCTCTGGGACGTCTCTTTATTTAGGAATATCTGCCTGCACCAAGAAAAGTCTCCTGATCTTTACAACCGGCCTCAATAATAAATTTTCATTTAGATCTGCAGAATTTACTATTGATTACATGTCATGCTCACAGAGCACTTTACAGGCAGATAGGAAAGCAAATCTCCTCTCCTGAAATGTGGGCAAAGGGATGCACAAGAACCAGGGAAGGACCCAGCCAAAAGCTCAACATGAGCATGTTCCTTAAAGCTGCAGGTGGCACATCAGAGAGCCCAAAAGGTGTGTAAACCAAGTGGAGGCAGAATTTCATGCAGGAAAAGCTTTTTTGTGAAGTCAAGTGGAGGGACTTTGATGCAAGGAAAGACTAACTACTCCCAGAACACAGCTCAGGTACCCAGGGCTGCTCCTTCAAGGTACCAATGCTACAAGTGTGTGTAAAACGTCAAATGTCCTCTGAAATTTCAAAGGGCAAGAATTAGGTCAATTAGGTCTCTTTATTCCCATATAAATATCCTTGAAGTGCTGTAATTGGCTCGATTCTTTAATTCTTCTGAATTGCCAGAATAAGAGATCTGCATTTTAGCTTTATCTTGATTCCAGGGCTTTTAATTGACCTGCTAAATTGACAAGACATCACACTCAGGGATCCATCAGCACCTTGCAACTGGAATATATTATGGAAATGCACTTTCATTATCTCTTCCTATCTTGTATAATAAAACATGAGGGAGAAACTATTGTTAGCCCTTGTTTTGCCTCATGCAAGAAGGTGCTGTTCATTACTCCATTTGTAAAGCACTGCACAAAGCTGAAATGTCCTTATTAGTGAATGTAATTTCTATTTCATACTTAGCTTTTCCTTCCTTATTCTCTGTTATAGACAACCTGGGAGGCTGATGAATTATTTCCTAACAGGCCAAATACTTTGGTTTAAATCACAGAAGGTTTAAATCACAGAAGTGGGGAGGATACTTAAAAAAGTAGCAGCAATCAGATTACACATAAATGAGAAAAACGTGAGTGTGTGCATGTGTGTGTACTTACAGACCCCAGGTTTACAACAGACTTGTTTTATTTAACAAAGCACCATTCACTGAGCTCTGTAGCACAGTGTTAAATAACAAACCAAAAACCTGCACAAATTCAGAACACTAAATTAAAGAAGTTTAAAAAGAAAGATATCGATCAGATCATAAAACCAAAAAAAAAAAAAAGAAAAAAATGAAAAAAAAAAGAGAGAGAAGGAAAATGGCCAGAATTTAGTAATGTGCCAATGTACCAGCCACAAAGAGCTGCTGTAGAAGGACAGGAAGAAGGAAAGGATGGTATCTCAGGACACCAGAGGCAGCTGCAGCCATCAGGTACACACCACAAGTGAGCTGCTGGGGGAATCCTACAGACATCCCCAAAGTTGCACTGTTTTCCATCAACTGAACACAGAACCATTGTGTTTGGAGCAAAAGCGGATTCTGACATGGAGAATGATGTGGGAAGTTGTATAGAACTCAGAAATACGAAACCATAGAAACATCTAGGTTGGAAAAGACTTTTAAGATCAAGTCCAGCCATAAAGCCAACATTGCCAAGTCCACAAAAAGGAAACAGTCTGAGATCTGATCTGCCAAACCTTCAGGCACATGGTTGCCATCCACATCCAGTTCCATCCAAAAGGCTCCAGCACTGTGGGCATATAAGGGTTCTCCTTTCAAGTGCCTAGTTTAGTTTATAACTAATTCAATCTCCAGTGAGATTGGCCCCAGCAGATAACAAATTACTGATTTTTTGTTTTTCTCTAGCTAATATTTTTGCTTTTGTGCATTAAGCTGATTTTATTGAACCATTCAATCAATTTCAATTTAAGCATGTCCTTCCAATTTGTCACATCATCTCCAGGGGCATCTCAGTTTGTTATCCTAATAGTATTATTACTGTTACCACTATTAAAAAAAAAAGGCAGCCTCATGCCCCCAAGCAAAAGAGACATTTTTTCGATGGCATTTTGATCATACAGAATAATTCTCCTATTCTCTTTCTTTACAAAAATGACATTTTAAATAGCACAGGGCAGAAGCTACAGTGTAGAGGTAAATCACAATGGTCCTAACATTTATTATATGTTTGCTCTGACGGTGATGCTGTGGAACTCAAGAAATGAGCCCATGGACTAAGGGGGTCTAGACTAAAAACCCAGCCCCAATGAAGACTGTGGGAGGTCCCGTAGCAAGTATTTTTAATAAATCTAACAAACTTTCATGCTACAGAAAAGCAAATGTACTGTTTCTACTTCAGCCAAGGAAAAAACCTCATCTTGGTAAGTGCAGAGCTTTTAGTCTGACCTAAAAACTAAGAAGGGCTTTTGAAGGAAAAAATTATGAAGGAAGGAATAATTAAAGGAACTGTGGCAGATCTAATCTGTCTGCTCTTCTTCTGTCAATCATCTGATACAGTGCCCCAAAGAAACACATCAGCTAAATTCCATAAGATGGGAATTAGTTGAAGAAATTTGTTTAGCTGGTTAATGGGAAATTAGTCAAGGGCTTGGTTAAAAAGGTAGCAGTGCAGGAGGAATGGCAGCTTGGAAGAAGGGCAACTAGATAATAGAAAGATGTGATTTAATAGCACAAAATACAGGATAATGCAGCAAGGCACCAAAAAAATAAAACTTTCCTAGAAGTTGTTTTATTGGGTGTAAGGAAGGAGGGCTGTCCCCACGTCTCACCAGCTCCCTGCTGCCGAGCAAGGCACGAACGCCGCTGGCAAACACCCTGTGTGCTCTTAGCACTGCACATCTGGCAATCCTGATTCCCTGTGCCAAGCACCCAGAGCTCATCGGGATGCTGAGCACAATCCAGGCTCACTGCTGAGCCCACTGGATCCAACCAGGTGCCGGCACTGAAGAGCCCATCACTGGAGAAGAGCCTGGAAGAGCCTGGCTTGTTTAGTCTAGCAAAATGAAGGCTGATAGCAGATATGATTGCTGTCTATAAATAACATCAGGAGGATAAACACTAGGAAGGCAAAGAAGCAATTTAAATTAAAGGACACTGTTGACACTAGAACAAATGGGTATAAACTGGCCATGAATAAATTTAGGCTGGAAATTAGTAGGTCCTTCACCACTAAAGGAGTGAGATGCTGGAACAATCTAATACAGGGTCTGGTGAGCAAAAACATTCAAAAGAATGTATTAAATTAGGGCTAAATCCCCTTGGCCTAGGTAGGAATTATGACAAATTGAGCTAAAGCAGAAGGCAGATCTCTCAGCATTCTTTGTGTACAAACAACTTTCTAAAAAGAAAAAGAAGAAAACCCCTTTCAGTCCAAATAGCATGGAATGTTCATGTGAAAATGGTTTAAGGCTTAACACTGATCGTTATCACTGAACCAGCCCTTGCTGTTGGCACACACAAAGGACCAGGTGCCCCCAACAAAATTACAGTTATTGCAAGTGGCTCTCCCCATCGAGACAGAGGCTGGCACGGAAAGCACCGGCTCAAATCCCTGGCTGAGCTGAGCACAGTCTTGCTGAGAGAGGGTATAAACAAGAGTAAATCATATTCACAGACAGAGTAGAAAAGAACAAAGTATTTTAAAATCCAGTCCTAGTAATGGAGTGCTACCTGTGATCCCAATTTTCAAATGTGCACGCACAGTATTTGAGAAACGTGGCTATTGCCAGTTTACACAGGCAATTATTATACATCACACACGAGCTGGGGAACTGTGTATACCAAAGTCCAGAAATGCAGTAATTATGTGATTAAATTAATCTGCATTATGGACAAAGGGTTTGCAAAATTAGGACCTACATTTTCAAAGCTCTGTACAAATATTGTCCAATTAATTACTACTTCCTGAGAAATGTATGACCAGCTAATTTTAGCACCACGTCTGCTAAAGCAAACAAGGTTACCAGGATTTAGGATGTATTAGCAGGAATCTATTGGTGAAGGAGATAGAAAATCTGAATTCTATTTCCTCCCATGGTTATCCTCACATCTTCTTTTATCTATGTGATTTTTCATCTCCCCTTAATTTTGCAACACCAATGAGATGAATATGAGATGTTCTTGTGACTTGTTTTCTCAATCAGTTTTTCGCATGCTAGTGAAGACTTGATGTTCACATTTTTGGTATCAGAGATGGCAAACACACCATTAATAAATACTGCACCAGAGCCTGGAAAGCCAATTTAAAAACAAATAAACAAACTCCCCCACAAGCCTCTGGGGTATTTGATTTTATGAGCTACCTGTGATGGCAGGGCCCCAGGCTCAGGCAGTGCTGGTCTGTCCCTGTCCAGCACGGCACAGTTTACTCTGCTGGGAACAGCCCTGTGCTCACCAGGCTGCCTTTCTTCCTAGCAAAGGTGTTGGTGTGACAGCCTGGCCTGCGATGTGCTGGTCAGACTCTGTGTATTCCTGTGACCCTCTGACCAAACCAGCCACCACCCAAGTACCAATAAACTCCTCTGTGTCAGGAAGAGCCTCAGTCCCAACACCCACAGCAGTTTCATCCACACCTCCCATGTGGAGGAGCTGTTCCACTCACCTTCAAAAACCATTTTTTCTGATACAAATAGCCAAGCTCAGGATTTTCCCTTGCCACTGGAGCTATATTGACATCCACCTTTAACAGGTTTCTCCTGGTGGCCTGATTAGCAACCAGCAATTAAACTTCTTTTTAACACTTTCCCTCTCTGCACCTGGACCCGTAACCTGGGGTATCTCACACCTTAAGGACTCATCCTCTCTTAAACTACTGCACTTGATGACAGTATATTAATGTGTTAGAATTTACACCTTTTAACCCATTTGGAACCACCAGACACACCATTAACTTTTCCAGCTTCTCCCAGGGCGGGTGTTGAATCTCCCACGTAAGTGTAAATGGGACCTGCTCCAGCTTTTAGCAGCTATCTCCTCTTTTGTGTGGCAGCTTCTGAAAGCAAAACAGCCTCTGGTGGTGGGTACAACACCCAGCAACAGTGAGCTGAGCTTTCCTATGAAAGCACGAGGAAGTGCTTTAAAAGTTACCTGAAAGAAAGCGAATATGATCTTTTTATCACACAGAGGTTACATCATCAAAGAATGCCAGAAAGCCTTTCAGGAGTCTACTCTGTTTGGCCTTTTAGTAGCGTGAGACCAAACAGTTCAGTGGCTGCTGCCCAGGGCTGCCTTTCCTTGTGTCATTCAGACAGGGAAAGTGGTGAAGTGGAAACCCTTCCTGCACTAGGTACAGAGCAGACCTCAGCAGGCATCCCAAAAGCCTTCCAGCATCCTGGCCACATCTCCCTGGAGCCTCCCAGACAGAAGGTCTGCGAACCAAGCAGAATTGCTCATCCACCTCATCTCATGGTGAGTGCCAGGATGCTGCTGAACAGCTCCAGGAGCAGGGCTATTGACTGAGCATCTCAGCTCCGAGAGAGATCTGCCAGTTGTCAGGGATACACAGGGAAGCTCAGAAATAGCAGCTCCAAGCACTGAAAAGCCCTGAAACAAAACCAGAAAAAAAGAAAAAAAAATAAAAAAGGAAACAAAACCTACCCACAGCAGATAAATAACTGGAAATGGTAACACAGACTGGGGATCCTGATGGATCATTTTAATGATTCTTTTAACAATGCCTGGTGCCAGCAATACTGTGCATAGGAAGGGCTGTATTAAACTGCAGCAGAGGTGCTTTGAGTGCAATATGCTGCAATCACACTCATCTGAGATAGATACTTTTTTCTTTTTTTTGGAGTTTTGCCCCTAAGGGATTAGACATCAAGCCTGGGCTCTCAAGGTTTTGAAAAAATACCCAAGCTGCAGTGGAAAATGTGAGATTTCAATGACACAACTTTTGCCCAAAGAAAGGGGCCTACAAGGAAAATATATCCACCAAAACCAAAAAGTGACCCAAACGCACCTTGCAGAGGGTTTGCCAGGCTCTGACCCCAGCTGGCCACCACTGGTGGCAGCAGCATGTTTAGAAATGTGCTGTGTCCAGGATTAACATCAAGGTAGGGTTTGTTATTAACCTGATACTTGTTCTAGATTTCAACTTGCAGAGGGTGGGCAACAGAGGCCACAACATTTCTTATCACATATTTCAGCACAGGCATTTGTCAAAACTTGAATGAAGTTACTCAGGTGCTATGAGCTGACTTCAAAACTATTATTAGAATTATTATCAAAATTATTGTCAGAAACTCTGTTATTACAGTATCTCTGTCCTTGGATAATATCAACTTTTCTGTTTAGAAAGACTGTCAGTTAATGAGTTTCTCATATGGTTCTCTCATTTAATACCAACATTAGAATCACAGAATCACTAGAAATGGGCATCTCTCTTTTCAGTGATCCAAACTCCAGATCAGATGTAAGTCCACAAGGAAGCGGGAGAGAAATAAGGAGACTGAGTTACCTGCTTCTGACAGCATGCAAGGGGATGGCAGTGAGCTGGCATGAGCTACAGATACATTTCATTAAAAAAAAGAGATGTGATGAATATCTTGGATAATGTATTTCGATTCTGACTACAGCCACTGTGCCAAAACAGAGGAGGGTTGTGATTAAGGCTGCAGGCTGCAGCCTGGAAGACCTGGATTTCTTTAGCATTTTCCCAAACACTCCCCAAGTGACCTTTAGCCGGTGATTTAATTTTTCTGTGCATTAAAGACATTGAAAATAACACTTCAAAATGAAATTAAAACTCTTTCTTATCTAACAGGGATACTGTGAGAATAGAAATCCATTTGTTGGCTGAAGCACTTGGCCACTGGGATGAGGGAGGCTGCAGTGCTCCCATCTCCAGCCCCTTCCCTCTGCATGGGCACTAGCACAGAGCTGGTGTCCATCTGCATCTGTCAGAACAGGAACCCCCATCAACACTTTCCAGCCTTTATGCCTCAGAGATTCCATGTCATCTCACAAAGAGCACTTAAAAGCAGACCTGAGGAATAATAAGCCTTCTAACTTTTGGCTGAGGTAATTTCTGTAAAACCATGAAATTACATTTGGCTTTTCAGGGGTAGGGAGGTGAGCAATAGTTCAAAGTCTGGGTGGTCACACGGCAATTGGTGCTGCAGAGAGGTGCCCTTTGGTAAATATGCCAGCAGTAAATTGATGCTGCTTCCAGGTGGTTTCTGCCACACACTGACAAAAGGAGTGAGTGCTGAGACAGAAAAAACTCAAAATCTCAAGGCAGAGAAGGGAAAGTAAACAACAATCTCAGAAACATTTTTTTTTAAGTAAAAAACAACCTTCTTTGGACTTGTGCAAAGCAAATTCCTCCTACAGCGTGTAACTTCTTGGTGATTACCCAAAGGCCAGGCTTTAGGATAAAAAAATATCCTAGTTATGTCCATTGCACTCTTATAATCCACAAAACCTTTGCTGTCAAATGCTGCCAGAGCAATTTAATAAACAGGGAGAATGCCTTAATGTATTCCGAAACCTGAAAACCACCCATCATTAGCCCCACATGCTGTTTTCCTACTTTCTCTGCTTTAAGCCATTTAGCTGCTACAGCTGTTTTTCTTGTAAGCCTGACTTCTGTTTTTATCAGCCTGATTTGTTTTCTGGTATATCACGCTTGATTAGAAAGAGGAAGAAAAAGCTTTCACAATTCAGGTATAACTGCCTTCTTCTTTAAGCTCTGTCAGGCTGGAAGCTTTGAAAAGATCATCAGGAGGATCAGTGTAGGTGAATAAATATTCATAATATTGCTCATTATTTATACTTGGTCTCATTTTTGAAGATAAGCTTGAAATTCCACACTTGTGACACCACTGCTGTAGCCAGACCTTTTTATTCTGAGCAACATGAGGTTTTTTAGAACCTATCAGTGCAGCAACTAAAAAAATAAAATCAATGTAATATATTCAAACCATTTTGTCTAATCCTGTATGGATACATGTGGCATGTACAACACTAAGATCGGGGATTTTAAAATTATTGGCAGTCAGGAGCACAACACAAGTCTGGGGCATCTGTACTATGTTGACTCCTTATGGTCTGGATAAAATAAACTCATTTGGTGTCATTCGTTATTCATTGCTGAGAATTATTTTAAGAAAATAGCTTGGCTGAGTTCCTGCTGGCTGCATATCATCCGTGCCTTATGAATTGAAGGGAATGTCCAAACAGTGGAGGAACAGGTTATAGCCACAAAAGCAGCTGATTTATTAAATTTGGCAGAAGGAAAGGTTAGTGGAAAACAGTCAAATAACAGAGAAGAGATTAATGTGAGATGCTCCCTATTGTATTTCTCTTAAGAGCTGTTTCACCCAGTGTGGGCAGGGTCATGTTGTGTCGATTTGCTGAGGGAGAATGTGATCGACAGCTTCTGGAAAAGAAATTCAGTTTGCTTCTGAAGTTGGAAATAGTAAAGGGGGCTTTTGTCAAAACCAGCTCTGCCTGCATAAGGCTTTGTTTCCCTGACTTGGAAAAGGGCTACATGAAAACAGGTGCAAAGGAAAAGATCTCCAACACTGTGGGAAAATAAACTGAAAGCTTAGCCTGTGAGCAAAGGATTTTTTTTTTTCTGGCTGGAAATTCTGACCCATGACAAGAAACAAAGGCATTTGAGCCTGAGCAATATTTGATCTTGCTAATTTTGTATATATTAATAATGTTAAAGATGTAACACAAAATAAAGACGGGCAGTTGATTCAATACTGTTGTACTATGCCTTGGTGTAGAAGGGCTACAATTCAGACTGAATCTAATGGAAAAAACACTTAGGTCCAGAGCAAAATACAGTAATAAAGTTTGTGATAACTTATCAAATGCTACACAGCTACAATTACTTCAACGGTACAAATCACTCACTGAGCAGGATCTAGGATTAATGGAGGATAAAGTGCTATACTTTTCTGGAGAAGGCATCTGAGCTTTTTTTACAAGCTAATGATCCTGATGTTTATATCTAGTTGTATTAGACAAATAGAAAAGAAAGATTTTTTATTAAACATTGTATTAATGGATTTGAGTGAAGTCACAAATGGGTAATTATGTGTACTCTTACAAAAGAAAGGCCACCAAAATGAAGAACTACTTGCAGAGAGCATTATTAACAGCACAGGGCTTCCCATGCAGCTTCCTGATGGTTGTCAGCACTCACTGCTCTCTGGAGTACAGCATTTGGGGAATGAGAAACTGTGATCCCAGGAAAATATTGACTGTTATATTGACCCATCATGGGTTTGCAATAGCAACTGGCTGCAGGATATTTGGGCAAACTTACTTTTGGGTTCCATTATACCCAAAGACCAAGCAGAGAAGCAGCACGGTGAGGTCTGAACCCCAGCCTCTGGTGACTCAGAGGTTTTGCAGATGCCTTTTGAAGGGTGCCATGGTCCAGCTCCAGTGGGGCTTCACTGCCCTCCAGGTACCTGCTCTCTGCTTTGGAGAGTACAACTCACTACACTGCCTGCTCAGAGGGCTTCAGACAAGAGATAAAACTGGGCAAGTGAGGAACAGGAACAAATGACTTAATGATAAACTGAAAAACTGCTGATAAACGAAATGATTGAGACGCCAGGCTGGCAGAGTGCCACTGCGAGAGCTGCTGTGATGAGCAGGGATGTTTTCCTTCCCATACTGAGCCTGTCAGCCTTAATCAGATCTGCCTTAGCAGAGTCTCTGTTCATCCAGGTGAGACTCCAAAGAGAGCAGTCGCTGCCATCCGGAGGAAAACTGCTCCATGTCAGCAGCCAGAAAGGGTCCGGTCAGAGCAGAACTCCAGAAAAAGCAGATTGATATATGGAGTGTGAAATTAAATGCCCTGTTTATTAATTTGAAAGAGAAGGGAGTAGACCAAGAAGGATTTTTGATAGTCATAAACTGTCCCAGCTGTATAGGGAGACCTTTGGAAGGGTACCTTGGGCCTTTTGTGGTGACTGTGTATGACAAGAGCATGGAGCAGCAGCCATGAGCCACTGCAATAATTGAAGGCAAAATTTAATTTTCCCAGATCAGGGCCTTAATCAAGCAGCATTTAATTTCTATGCTTTTTGTCATCTAAGGGATGTGCAGGATCTTTGCAAAGTGTCAAAGGCCTTTAGGTGACCAGGAGCAGGTTCCATCGTAGCAGGGGAAATTTTATAAAGGAATTGGCACTGTAGAGACCCCCTTGACAACCTCCCAGGTTCCTGTAATATGGAATTAACTTCACATTGCCACGAGGTATGAAAGAGGAACTTGCCAACCACCTTTACGAGATGAAATGCAATTCTTGCAGTTACAAAATTGGAGGAATGTAGCATTTTCTTGGCTATTACCTGCAAGAGGGAATTTCAGCACTTCAGCTCTCTCCAATGCTGGCCACATTTCCTCTTAAAAAACATTTATGTAGGGAAGTGATGAATTTCATACAAGAAGCAAAATGACCCTGAATTTAGTAGGCTACATTATCAAATACTCAAAAGTAACAGACTGAAATGAAAAATTGCAAAGCATAATTCTGCCAAGATAATTAATCCTTGTTAACCCATGACCTGATCATATATGATGCTGCTCTGACGAGCTTACTGAAATACTACAAATAATGCCAGCATATTTTATTTTCTTTGTAGGCATAAATATTGACAAATTCGTACTCAGTAAACTTCTGCAAGCTGAGAATTATTCCTGTTTCTGAAATGGGGAACAGGCAGAGGAATTCAAGCTCTTTTTCCAGAGGGATTCATCCATTTGGATAGTCCGGTTGGAGATGCTGAATGCAGTTTTAAGCCATTTTTATGCACAAAAGTAAAACTGTATTGATTAAATCCACCCTCACAATGTTACTTTCTTTCCCCCCACCCTCAGCTCCGACCTGTTTCTATGTGCAAGACAGTCCTTTTGCTGTGTTGCACCAGCTCCCCGAGCAGCATTATTCCAAAAAGAAACCTTTTGCATCTGTAAATAAACTGACTGAAAGTTCTGGGCAGCAATTCATTGCTTTATGCTCAGTGACAGAACCAGTCCAAAAATGTAACTGCAGACTTAGGATTTAGGTACATGAAAAAGTTGTTGTGGGACAAGCTGGGGTGTGGATTTACAGTGGTTTTGTCCATCCATAGGATCTGCTTCATGCTACCAATCACCTGCCATAAACCTGAGGTGTCTTATCCCACTTCAGGGTACCACGTGTGAGCTGGAATTTGTTCAGGCTATGTTAGTTGAAAGCAATAGTCCTTATTCCAGTACTGACAATTTCTGGCAATTACAAAGGAAAAGGGACACTGTGGGATAAAGAATTCCCTCAAAACAAACTATTTTTGCTTTGGTTGTGATGTGGAATTCAAATGAAACCATCTCATCTGTGGTTCATGCTCCAAAATCTCAGCTGCCTGTAAAACTCAAGGGCAACATCCCCAAAACCGCACTGGCATTTTCTTCAGAATCCAGTTTAACATCTTACCCCTGTAGGAGATTTAGAAGGAGCTGATGAGATTCTAAGTTTAATACTCTCCAAAATACTGGTGAGATGTGTACTTTTGGAAAAGCAAATTAGTATTTCTCCTACTCCTACCGCAGTGTGCGATGTTAAGTTTCTGTGCAGCCGCTCACCTCAGGTTCAGGTGTATGAACTTACACTAAGTAAATGTTGTATGTGTGATGCTGTATTTCCTCCACTTCTCAGATAAAACCATGCTGAGAAAGTAGAAGAACCAGAAGCTGAGGTACTTCACTGCAAGAAAGAAGCAGGGCTGTAACACCAGGCTCCATGTGGGTGTGGTGAGACCACCCTCTTCAGGCATAATGCAAAGGGATTGAAGAGTCTGGTCCTTGGTGTCTCCCTGAAGAAGCTGGAGGCTCTGATAAGTATGTGTCAAAAATTTCGTGAGATGGATTAACTCCCTGTGGAGAGTAAGTTGAAGTCATAAAATGTATTTAATTTTATCATAAGTTGAACTCACATTTGTGTCCCAGAGTGAAAAGGTTTTATCTCACCCCACTAACGGCAGTGTTTACCTCTCTCTCTTGGTTAATGGGAGCTGTATGGATTTTTTATTTCTTTTTTCTCATAGGAAATGTCAGAACAGTCCAGATTTAGAGATGTATTATCTGGCAGCAGAAACCAAGTGCTGTCTCACACCAGCTGTAGCAGGTCCTTACTTTTAGCCGTTAAGGTCTCTAACTAAGCCATTAGCCCACGGAATCACTGATGGGAGCCTTTCCCATGGAAAACACAACACACACCACAGAGGTCCCATTTTCACCACTCTCTTTGGAACAGAAAATACCATCCTGGGCTGGCACCTTCTTTGGTCTAAACATTAGAAGGTGCATGTCTGAGGGACAGGAATTATCCCAGAGATTCTGCATTGCCTGTGGAGAGATGCCATGAGCCGGGCTCCTGGCATGATGAGAGGGCAGGGGTGGGCACAGAGGGATAACCTGGATGCAGGAGCATCTCTTCAGGCAGTTTTCCCACCTGCTCTCCTGCGTGCATCAAGCAGAAGCCCTCTGCCCTTGGCTGTGTGGGGCAGGCTGAGCACAGGGGACAGACAGGGAATTCCTGCTCTAACAAACCCTCCTCCCTCTCCTGGAAAGCTGCAAACAGGCCTCTGACCAAGCTCCAGGGGCAGCAGGAGCTGCAGGGATGCAGGGTTTTATGGGTTTGCTCCTCGAATGGCAGGTGGGGTACATTTGTCTGATGTTGCTTTTCAGATCCCTTTCCAAAGGGAAGGGAATGTTCAGCCCCATACCCAGGGGCTGGGTGTGCAGCAGGACTGGGCCTCGGGATTTTCACCAAAAGGGAGAAAAGCAAACAAACACAATCAGCAGATGGAAACCCTCAGATGGAAGGGGACATACTGGTTATTTATTTAAAGAGCTGTTAAGTCCTAATGGAAATTTTCGAGACCCATTCCATTTAGAACTAGCAGAGGTTTATTTAGCCCATATTTTCCGCTTGTTTTCACTCATTTTTCATGTTAAAGAACATTTGCTACCAGTACTCATCTCCAGCATCTTCAATTGTGTATTCCCCAGCATTACCTTGGTTGCTACAGAGACAACTGAGATGCCACAAACAACAGAAAGCTCTTCTGGTGCAGGAGCAGTGCTCCAAGGAGAGAAATACCCTGGAAAACAAGCTATGTACCAGCCCTTGCACACAAACAGGGAAAAGGGGGGACATCTATGGGACAATCAGTGTGCTGGACCCTAAGTCTAAACAAAGTATTTCCCCAGACCTGCTTCCCTGTTGCCTGCGCTGCTTTTCAAGCTGCACAAAAGCCATAATCCATATTCCTCTAGACTTGATGCCAAAGAACATTTTCTACCCGGATTTGAATAATGTGAATATATTAATTAAAGTTGATAATAGCTGATAATGATTTCCATCAGCAGTAGAATGTTGCTATATTTATCATTATTTATGAGATCACCGTAGCTCACTGTAATTTATACAGAGAAGACTTGAACTAATGTGACTTGACATCTTAACAACTTTTCTGATCACACCTTTAAAGCCACAGAACGTTGTTTTCTTGGACAACCAGATCATTTCTCAGTATGGAAAGGAAAGTAAAGGGAGGAGATCAAGCCCCCCAGGTTTTGCTTTGATCAGCTTGCCCTTGAAAAGGAGTAGACTTTGAGACTGGCCACAGCACTGGCAAAAATAAAGGGACAATTTAGCATTTGTATTTATTATGAACGTTGCTTTGCAGAACTCAGATGTGGGCTGCAGACAGAAGCAGGGCTTAAAGTAAAGAGAGATGTGGGAGGGAGAACAGAAACTCTGCATCCTGTCCTTTCTAAAATTCCTCAGGAGCTGCCCCCCAGCTTCCCTATCCTGAGCAGCAATGCCCCAGGGGTTTGGGGCTGGCAATCCTCCCAGCTCCCCCTTGGACTCAGAGAAAGAGCATCTCCCCTTAGGCAGTGCTGAGGGGCCCTTCACAATGGGAACTTCGGCAGCAAGAAGCAAGGAGCATCTTGCAAAGGCCAGAGGAGGCAGCAGGAAGAAATCTGGAAGATGTCTTCTGCAAAGTCTTGGGCTGGATGGGTGGGCAAGGACTGGACTCTCCCTCAAGGAGGAAGAGAGGGGATGATCACGCTAAGGAAGCAGCCAAATCCTCACACAGTGGTGGATCAGTAAGGTCTATAACCCTGTGGGGTGGAACTCAGGATTGCCTGGCTCTCAATCTGGATGCAGGAGGCATTTTTCCTGCTGCTGCTGCTGTGCCTGGGCTCAGTGATGCAGGAGCATCTCTTCAGGCAGTTTTCCCACCTGCTCTCCTGTGTGCATCAAGCAGAAGCCCTCTGCCCTTGGCTGCATGGGGCAGGCTGAGCACAGGGGACAGACAGTGGGGATCCTGGTGGGGAAGAACCTTCCAGAAGAAAGGTTAGAGAGTCAGACACTGAACATGAGGCACTCACAGTGCTTTCACAGTGCTTTCATGGTAGTATAACATAAAACCAGCTAAACTCTGACTTTGAAAATTCTGTTTTATATCAGGTCACTGGCTATAGACATGTGAGTGAAAATTCTGAAAAAAACCCACCAAAATATCAAAATAAGCATTTCCTATAAAACAGGTCCTAGTGATACAAAATTTATAAAACATGAATTCATAAAATATGCAAACCAGATTCACTTTTAGCCAGCACGGCCAAAACTCAGAAACATCAGTAACTGACAGACTGAGGTCAAAACAGTTCATAAAATAAAACAAGAAAAAAAAACCATCCAGGAACCCCCTAATCTCTCAAAGCTGCTGACATCACTGCTTTTGGTTTCAGGACAACAGGAATCTTCTTAAACATTTGTTGTTAAGGTAAATCTAAAATGATTGTCTAGCACAATGTTAATTACATTGTACAGCAATCAAAACAGAGACGCCGAGTCTAATGAATCCCTACTCTCACCTTTGGAACTGAACTGGAGTGTCTTGTTCACCTCCTTATTAGCCCATAAATATTCTAATTAGGAAGCAACTCCAGATGAATAGGATTAGCAATAAGGACTTTTTAGACTAGGTACACAAGAGATACTCAAAACTCTCATGTCTTATCTAAGGCTCTCCTGACATTTATAATCATGTAGAAACGCTAAATTTACATAGCTCTGCCTAATTAGACATGGTTGCAATTATGTTTGCGGGCTTCCTTTTTTTCCTGCCCAAGTATAACTTACACTGTCGACACAGGAAGCAGGAACTGAATAGAAGCTCAGCAAGAAATAAAAGTGTTTTCTGCTATTTATTTTTTCCTGGTTTTAATTTGAAATTCATATTTCTAAGATGTTTTTTTTTCCCGAGTCCAGACAAGTTCTGGCTGTTATGGATCCAAGTCCGGATCATTGTTGCTTTAGATGTAAAAAATGTGCTTTTTAGATCATCAGCATCTCAAGAGCAGGCACTAAACCAGGCCAAATTCTGCAAAAGGTGACACGTTCTGCCTGCAGCAGGTGGGTTGCTCGTGCTCTTGGTGAGAGCAAGAAACAAAGAAACTTGTTTCCTTTGAAAACTGTAAGGTCCCTGAAATTCTCATCCTGCTTATGAATTTTGCTAACTGCCCTGGGGTTTTTTGTTTCAGTCCCTCTTCCCTGCCTGAACTTGACATTTCTACAAGAATCCTGTGTTTATCTCCCTTGGCCTTCAGAAAGCTGGTGGGAAGCAGGTAATCCATCACATTGTATTTCTGTGCAGCAAATGTTGGCATTATTGGGCAGAGATTTGATAAATGATGTGTACATTATAAAACTGAATTTCAATATATTGTCTTTGATGCCCATAATCACAGATAGAGTTCTTTCACCTCAACTCAAATATAAATCAAAGTAAGTTATATGCACTCAATTCAATGTGCTTACAAATTCCTCTTTCAGTACTAAACCATAACCATGAAAACTCACCTGCACAGAGCTCAGGCTGCAGCCAAGGTGGATGGAGATGCCCATACATATAAACCCTCAGGACTGGAATATTAGGGAATTCCCAGGGCAAACATCCACAGAACCTTTCTACTGACTGCTAGATGTATAATTATCTCTACTCCTAAATACTTTGTTTATTAGAAAACCAGCATCTTCTTTGACTCCCACATCATGTTTCTAGCTCCATGCCAAAGATCAGAGAATCACGGAATTATGGAGCAGCCTGGTTTGGAAGGGACCCTATAGCTCATCTTGTTCCATCCCCTGCCATGGGCAGGGACACCTTCCACTGACCCAGGTTGCTCCAAACCCCTTTCAACCCGGCCTTGGACACTTCCAGGGATGGGGCAGCCACAACTTCTCTGGGCAAACTGTGCCAGAGCCTCCCCACCCTCACAGTAAAGAATTTTTTCCAAATATCTCATCCAAACCTGCTTTTTCAGTTGGAAGGCATTAAATGACTCATGCCAGCAGAGTCACACAGCCCTTGGAAGCCAGGCTGCCTGGTGGCAGAGGTCAGTAGCTCCAGGCAGAGCAGCACTAAAGAAAACTGTCTTAAAGACTCCTGAGGAATGAGAAAACAACCAAAGAACAGGAGGAAAACCTCCTGTTTCCAGCTTCACTGCGTGGGAGAGGTGGAAAAACAACAGTTCTGCTCCAGCAGGTTTATAGAAGCCAAAATTAAACAATTAGGAAACCAAGTCTCCTCCTTCAGCAAACTGAAGCGAAGCAGATCACGCAGCAAACTGACCCTTGTGAGCTCTCCAGGCTGTTCCTGCACAGCCCACACTGGGAACATCCAGCAAGGCAGCCCAAAAGCCCAAGTGCAGCCTCCCAGTGAATTCCATGCTCCAGCTCCACAGAGCTGAAGAGTGGGGGTGTTCCTGAGTATCTGCTTCTCAAAGGACGTACCCAGCACGTTTTCTTTGGCCAGGACACCAGCCCCATGCCTGCTTTCTTATCAAGCTTTCTGATCAGGGCTTGTATCGGTCAAGGCAGTCAGATCTGTGAGCTTCTGACGACAGCCCAAGGAGCTGAAACAAAATCAATAACCATAGAAACCCCATCCCATCCCCTGCTCTGCTGTATTTAAGATCAATCAATATGCATAAACGACCAGTGCCAGGCACATCTGCACTAGTTGCGCACATAATCAACTTAGTCTTGTCTCAGTTTAACACAATTTTCCACCATATTAGCAGCCTTTATGATATCCTGTCTTTTCAAATAGATGTGATTCAGAATCACTACATAGTTCAATTGAATTATTGGAGTCACACGCAGACCCACACTCACACCCCCCCCCAAATCTGCTCTCAGTGACAGCCTCTCCTCACTCCACTGAGGATGGGATTACAGCCATGTGTAAAGTGTTTGCAAGGAGGTGACATCTGAGGCCACAGCCAGCTTCCACCGATACCTCTGGCAGAAGAATGTGTGTGTGTACGTATATTTAACAGACTGGGAAAAGAAATGAACAAACTTATCAAATGCCATGCTGAAGCATCCATTAAAAACTGCACACACTTTTAATGACTTGGGTGAGGGTTGCTGTTGCATAAATTTATTTAACGTTAATGTCCCTAGTTTGCTGTAAATTTCACACTGTGAAATTACCAGGGCAGTTCTAATGGAGCTGAAGCCTCCAGCTGCACTCCATGATAAAGGAGGAAATAATTATGAATTCCTCTGGGAAGCCAAAGAAAGTCAAAGATCTCCTTCGAAACTGCTCCCAGCTGAGCTGCTCATCAGCCAGCTGAGGAGGTGCAGAGCCGCTCCCAGCGCCGGGGGAAGTGGGATGAGCAGGACGCTCCCGCTGACGATGGTGCTGCCATCAACTGACATTTAATTTGGAAGGATTGAAAGCTGGCGTCTGCAGCAACTTCTGCCAAGAAACATTATGAACAGTCAAGACAGAGCATGGAAGTGGTTTTATGTTCCAAGTTCAGATGATACTGTGTAATTTTACATCTAATCACCTAGCGCGAGACATAACCGGCACACACGGCTCCAAGAGCTCGTGCCTGCAGCTCTGACAGATGCCTGGATCATCAGAGGATGCTGCACCATGTGTGTTGTTCCATCTACAACGGCATTCTCTATAACCCTTCAAATCCAGAGCTAACAGCCTTTGCAAGAGTTTACAAGAGCGGAAAAAGGAAACTCCTCTCTTCCACCCTCCTTAATCTTCTATCCCTACAAATATCTCTCCCTTTCATTTCTGTTTTTCTCTGTTTCTTCTTGCTTCCTCCACACCACCATGGGCTCCTTTGGCCAACAGTGCTCTTCCTGCAGCAGGAGAGCCCACCTGGACAGTGAGCAGCTGTGGAACACCTGGACACCCCAGCCCCTGCCTCCTCCCCACCACGATGCTCCTTGCCTGGCATCCTCCCTTCCGTCAGCTTGGAATTCAAGCCCAGTCATGAGCAAACCAATCATGGCTCACCTCTGAGTGCACCTCTGAAATGATAAAACAACTCATTCCTGGTAAAGGAATCAGAGAAATGTAAGAAACAAAACCACCTAATGGGGCAGACAGGCAGTATTTATTCAGTTGCTCCTGGTGCGTCACTCATAATAACATCTTGCAGTGTACTTCAAGCTTGTTTCACAAGAACAAATATAATTCTTATTTATAATGCAACAAAGGATAAAGCAGATTCTGAAAAGCGACTCTCTGATTATTTCTTCAATAAAAACCGTCACGTCTTTCAGATTATTCTTTCATGTTTTATTCTGGTTTGGAACAGAGACAGAACAGACGAGCATCTCTGCGCCTTGAGTCACTTGGTTTATTTCCTCATTTACAAAACCTGGGGACCTGCTAGAGAGCACTTCAGTGGTGCTCAAGGACTTTTGGACTTCGTGGACTGGATTTGCAGCAGTGAGTAACCAACAGCTGGCTCTGGTTAGCATCACCCTTTATCAGGTAACTGATCTGTGAGATGATAACATGGGCAGAGAGTGAGGCTGTTATCGCCTCGGATGGTGACAAAGGGCTCTCCTGGAATAGCAAACACCAGCCCTTCCCAACAAACAGCAACCCAAGATGCTGCTGGGAAGCCTGTCAGCAGAACGCCTGCTCAGTGCATCAACATGCACCAGTCATTGGCTTGATGTACCGAAATGGGTTGAAAAACGTGAAATGCAATGTGGTCACCTCTTTGGACTTTCTGCTTGCATTCTAATTTCTCTGCAAAATATGTGCCATATTATTTACTGTGTCTTCTTTTAAGGTAGCTGTCACCATACGACTTAGAAACTCCAAACATACTAAGAATGGGATTTTCTGTGTCAAAATGTCCCATTGAAATTCAGACACCTCCTTCTCACAGTCTGTGCAACACTGTGAAGCAAACAGGGCCCGGACCTTATTGGGAAAAAATCCCCAAACAAATGTTGTGTTTATGTAATGATGTATTTATTTAGGGCCACTTCAATCAGATACAGCTGGTTAGACTTGAAAATAACTGCATGTGAAAACGCAAACAATAATTTATGTAACTTTAAATGAGTTTTTGCAAGATGTTTTGATGCATTTTCCTTGAATGCTCCCCTGCACATCTGGATATGAAGTCTGTAATTTAGCTTTCCTTATTCCCTATGGAAGTTGCATGGAAAGGACTGTGCCTCTGCCCCTCTCTGAACTGCCCAGCGTCTGGGGTCAGCAGAGTAACACAAAATCCATTTCTCAAATGTGTCAGTCAGCCTTTGAAGATGCTGATACTGCAGGCAATGGTCACTCTGAGTTACATTAACAGCTCTTCCTGCAAACACTGGAATTAGTTTTCAGAAGAACATCCCTAAATACCCATTTTGATATGGTTGGATGACAGTAGTGGCAGAGACCATACAGAGAGCTGAAGGGGCCTGAGGATGAAAACTGGTGGAGAATATTATGACAAAGTGGTTTTTCATCACGAGACGCTAAGAGTGAAACTGCTCCCAAGGACGGGCACTTGAAAGCTCTCCCTCACTTGGAATTTATTTTTACATTGCAAAGCAGTCCTTTTTAAAATGGTTTTAATGGTCTGAGCTAGCTTTGACAAAAATTGATCTTCTAAAATGTCAAACATCATTTTAAAAGACCAATATCAATGTGACATTTTTGCATCTATTAAAACAAAAATACTGAATCTCTCCAGATTTTTTTTTCTGACTGGTAATTACAATTTAAAAAATTCAATATTTTGTCCTAATTGGGGGGTGGAGAAAATGTTGTGGGGCGTTTCCTGCTTAATCAGGATAATTAACATAAATGACTGCTGATGCTTCAATTTCTGATCTGATGGATAGCTGAGAGATTCTCCTGCTTTCTGCTTTAGGGGTTTTTAGACATGTGACCAGGGCCAAAGGAGCTGGGGGTGGGCTACCTGTCCAAAGGACCATCAAATGTCCTGCAGGTTTCCCTGCAGGCTCTTTTTCTAGGGTATTCTGCTCAACTGCTTTGCCAGGAGCTGATACCCTGAAGTCATTAAGGCACCCAGTGCCTCTCCAGCTCTCACTGGAGCTCTGCTGCTCATCTGTAGGGCAGATTTTCTGATAGTGCAGAGCACTGGTAAGGCCTCCAGATTGTCTCTTTATGCTCAAATATGCTTTCTTTCAAACCACATCTAGCTGCTGATTTCCCAGCAAATACTGCTCATTACCTTCTCTGTCAAACATCGTCTTCTGATATCAAACATAGGGGGGGAGAGAACTGCACATAATTTAGAAATCTAGTAATGCATTTCCCATCACACTCCTCTGCATTGCCATGGCCACAAAAAGATGGAATCAGCCAAGATGAAAGCATTTTCAGGGCTGAAGTTTAATGGCTAAAATAATTGCAGAAACATACACATCTTCAAAACAAACCACTTCCAGAATGAAAAATGCGTGGAGTATCCTCTCATCTACTACTTCACATCAGCACAGGCTCCCCTGTGAGCGAATACACACAATATCGGGGAGGGTATTTCAATCACAGCAGATCCCTGTGGTTGGGCCAGCTCTGCTCTGCTGCAACCAAACCACAGGGTTTGCCCTGAGTTCAAGAGAGGAGGATGCTGCTCTTCTGATCACTCCGAAATTCACCTTCAGAAGGTGACCGACTACAGTGCCTCCTAAGAAGGCATTTTATCTGACATGTGCCTGCTTGGGTGGCACCAAACCCTCCCTTTAGAACAGCAGATACCTGGCAGAAAAGCTTTCCACTTCTACAAGAGTCACTTGCTGTTGACTTACAAATCCTGATTCCCATCCTCAGGCAGCAGAAATCAGTCTGGCCAGTCTACCTCTCTTTGGGCGTCTGCCCAAACCTTTAACCAATAAAACAAGATTCTTCCCCATAAACTGAGGTGAATTCCATGTCAGGATGAATATGAAACTACAGTCTATTTATTTTTCAGACAGATGTATAAATAAGACTGGAAAAAGCAACTTATTGAACATCTGGATAATATGAGTGCCTGCATTTTTATGCAATTAGTTCCCCTTCTCAATTTGAGCCATCAGATTTAAGGTCACTCAGTGACCTGTTCACTTTAACTGAAAACCACATTTATTTTTCTAGAAAGGTCTTTGGAGCAGAAAGCATTTTAAGTGCAAAAAATTAATAGCTTGAATAAAACATGATTGTACTGACATGTACTCTATTTAATGAGGATTTCTTACACAGTCTTCCGAATTTTTTAAAAACTGGAATAATAGAGCAACAATGAAAGGAAAATATTTAGCCTAAAAATTGGAAGAAAAATGGCGAGGTTACCATGACAAAAGAACAAACTGCCTCACTGCTTCGGCTCTGCTACTACAGGCTCCTAGATGCTTTAATGTGCAGTTCTGGGAAGAATAGCACACAGCTCCATCCTGCCTGCACGTGACACCTCGCTGGCCTTATCCACAAGCCCTCTCTCAGCCTGCAGTGAACGGAGAATAGCCCAAACCTCGGTACCTGATGTTGTGATTATTTATAGCCAGCCTAGCAATGCTTGCAAGTGTCTAACAAGAACAGTCCTCCCCTTCAAAGAGCCACCTTCTGCCACCTTTCTGGATACTAATTAGTATAGAACTCAAGGAAACAGACAGTATTTATGGTGCAGAACAGCAAACGCCCAGATTTTGGTCCCTGTGCACACATTTTTGTATTGTTGGAAGTACTCCATCCTCTGCAAATACAAACTCCATGATCCTGACACTGTTCCAGATGAGATGTACTATAAAACCACTAGATACATCACAATTTAAATTATACTTTACAAAGCATATAACAGCCTCTCTGCTGTTTACACTGAGACCTTTCTATTTTAAGAATATTTCAGAATACAACTCTGTATCTGGTCTTCTGACAGTCACACTCCTTTGCATTCAAGCTGCCTTCTTCTTATGCCCAGTTAAGGAAAGTCACTGATGCAGGGTGAAACATCCTATAAACTCACTCATGCTCTGGCAAATGTTTTGAAGATAATATTTAAGTAAAAAAATGTAGCCAAAGATGCTCATAGGAATGAATACTGTTATTAAAAATAGTGCTAGGTCTAGAAAAAAGGAGTTAACAAAGCCTCTCTTTAAAATGCTAATAACAGACAATGGTCTGTGGATAAGTTAATTAGTGGAGCCAGCTTGTGTTTAATTATTTCACTTGACCTGGTGCAGATTTAGACAATAATCCCTTTAGAGAGGGGAAGGGGCTGTTGGAAAGTATGTGATGTACCAAAAGAAAAACTTTAAATCTGCATGAGCTGAGCAGGTAGTCTTCTATCTAAAATTGGAATGATATGCTCTTCTCCACTGTAAGACAAGCTCAAATAGAAAAAGAAATGCAGGTCTGAACCAGAGAGATTATGCTAAGGACCTGGTGAGCTTTCCACTCCTATACTCAACTTTTTTTCCCTTCTCCCTATTCAGCTGGGATTTTACTACTGAATAATGTATAAACCAACCCACTGTAGTCAGAGGTGGGATTTCATGAGCAACTTGAAAAAAGTGCAACCAGACTGTACCAGAACTCTCTGAACATATTAAAATGTGTGTGAAGAAAGAAAAGGATCTATAGACTATTAGTATATGTGGAATTTTCTTATAGGAGAGGCTCTGAACATTTCCATATTTAAAGGAAGGGAACTGATTAGGTGGGATATCAGTCCTGTTCTTCCTCAGACTCTGCGATCAGATCCAGTTAAACTCAAAGCTTTGTTTTATCTGAATAGTTCAACCCCAAATCACGCAGCTTTTCAATTTGGCAACATCTCTTCAATAGCTCACCCAAATATGAATAAAAAGTCATTATAGTTCCACATGTGAGCTAGTACAACCTCCTCCAGAAGCTCCAGCATCTAAATGCTGGTGATACCAAAAGCAAGCCAGGTGTATAAAGAGAGTCTAAGCCAGATGGGAGAAAGAATTAAAAAAACAAATTGGGAGCTACTCTGGCAGGCAGTAAATAGTGTCATAGACACTGCCTGAGTGGGAGGAAACTCTTCAGCCAAAGGGCAGGACTCACTCTTGGTGGAATCAGCTCCATGGGAGATGTAAACTGGCTGCAGGTTTCCATTCACAGTCCAATTCTGAGGCTGGAGCATCCTCCTGTGCACATCTTCAGGAAGGACACACAGTGCACTGGGAGCAGAGCTGAAAAACTGCACAGAACAACCAGACCAATAAAAGCAGCCCTACTGCTTTGTTTGATTTTCTTTATTAAAAATGTAATCTGATAGGGAACGAAAGGCCTTAGGACAGGACAGGGCCAAGACGAGCGCAAGCAGATCACACAGCCAGGCTGAGCTCACACTAACTCCCAGCCAAACTGTGCCAACACACTCTCAGTTTGTACAGCCAGCTGATCTCCAGCCCATTACACCTGTGTCCTGATCATCCTCCTGGCGTACCTTTTTGGGAGATAAATACCACGGCTGTTTTGCTGTCTGCTCATAGGACTCTCACAGGTTCCAAGCTATATACCAGCCTCTTTCTTTGGAAAGCTCTTTCATTCTTTAAAAGTGTCTCCTATTATATCCACTTTTTTTTTTTTTTTCCTACACATGCTATTTTCTTCCAAGGCCATGGCTCTGAGCTCTTCCTCTATCAGTTTTACTAGTTTATCTAGCCATCAGGCTTTTTTAAAGGAAAAGTAATCAAAAAACCCTTTCCCTA